>NC_041401.2:136350706-136435277 GCF_900747795.2 Erpetoichthys calabaricus | reverse complement strand
TCTCTCTATCTCTCTTCCTGCTCCTGACAGAGGGGGTGTGAGCTGCCGCCTTCAACAGCTTTTTAACCGGCGGTGCTTCGCATACTTAAAAGCCAAAAAGCCCTATTGATTTTTTTTTGACTGCTTGCTTTGCACTCCTTTGAAAAGGAAGATATGTTTGCATTCTTTTAATTGTGAGACAGAACTGTCATCTCTGTCTTGTCATGGAGCACAGTTTAAACTTTTGAAAAAGAGACAAATGTTTGTTTGCAGTGTTTGAATAACGTTCCTTTCTCTGTACAACCTCCTGTGTTTCTGCGCAAATCTGTGACCCAAGCATGACATTCTAAAAATAACCATATAAACATATGGTTTCTACTTCGCGGATTTTCCTATTTCGCGGGTGGCTCTGGAACGCAACCCCCGCGATGGAGGAGGGATTACTGTATATATATATACACACACACACATATACACAAACATTATATATATATATATATATGTATAGATATATATATATATATATATATATATATATATATATATATATATATATTTAGATATATATACTAACAAAATACCCGCACTTCGCAGCGGAGAAGTAGTATGTTAAAGAGGTTATGTAAACATATATATACATATACATATATACATATATATACATATCTACATATACACATATCTTTGGTTTCCTCCCACAGTCCAAAGACATTCAGGTTAGGTGCATTGGCGATTCTAAATTGTCTCTGGTGTGTGGGTGTGTGTGGGTGTGTGCGCCCTGCGCTGGGCTGGCACCTTGCCCCGTGTTTGTTTCCTGCCTTGTGCCCTGTGTTGGCAGGGATTGGCTCATGTTTTTAGGATATAGCAGGTTGGATAATGGATGGATGGACATTTGTATGCATAGCCCCATTTGCCCGTTTTCGTTTTTTTTCATTCTTCAGTAATATTTAAGCAAACCCGGAGCTTGTCAGTTCAAATCGTGGTACTGACACCACTGTGTGACCCTGAGGAAGTCACTTCACCTGCCTGTGCTGCAACAAACCAAAGTAATGTAACAAATTGTACCTCAGATGTTGCAAGTTGCTGGAATAAAGGCATAAGTCAAATAGATAAATATGTATTATACACATAGGAACTATTCATTTATTTTCAGTTAAGTCATCTGCAGCAAACCTTTATAAATGAGGGTTTCTCGTTTTTAGATAGTGCAAACTGTTTCTTCTTCATTGAGGTTTTCTCTTGGAGAGCTTTTTTCATTTCATTGAAAATTAAAGCAGCAGCTGCCAAAATATGTAGCTTTCTTATTAATTTTTCAACATTGTGTAAAATAACTTTATAAAATAACATAAAAGGTTTAAATACTCGTTATCCTTTTACACTAAAATATTACTAAAGAGATGCAAAAAAAGTAAAATGCATATGTTGTTTTTCTTTAAGGAGATTAAATATTACTGAAGAAAAAAAAAAAACTTAAACAACCAAATGGGGCTATGCATACGAACTTAAAAGGTTTAAATAAAACAGAAATATATACCTTTTATTTTTACTTCCTTAACTTGTGGAGGGTGTATCTTGTAGCAAAGCCCTAAGTTTTTTCATGAAAGCCCGTTTCAGTCAATAAGTCTTAAAAAGAGGTGTAAAGATATTGACAATAAGCTATGCAAACCCACCAAGACATGCAATCGTTTAAATCAAGGTGCGAGTCGAAAAACACCATCCGATACTATTAGTTAACGATTAACACATTTCTATATGTATTGTAAGCATACAATACAACTGATAATATGTTGTGCTTATTTATCTGGTGTACCGACATTTTTGCGCGTTTAACGGCTGAAATCTAACGTGGTTTGTGCCCTTCAGAATGAAAACAGTTAGCATTTACCTTTTTAATAAAAAGCGAGCTTTTAAGCCTGAGAAATCACTCCGTAAATGCACACGTTTAATTCTTGATCACTTCAAACAACTGAACTATCCAGAACATTTCAGGCATACATCCAGCATTCAAACTATGTATAAAAAGCACAACTGTTAAAGGAATTCAGCATTTCTTAATTGAAAATGTTCCTTTAATCCTCAACATGTCTCAATGAGTCGTTCTGGTGGTTTTACTTGACATTTTGATATTCTGGTTAATTGTGTTTGCAGTTGAGATGTTCTTTCCTGATTTATACTTGTTTTCTCGTTAATATTTGTTTCGCTGGTGTTAGTGTTCTGATTAGAGGTTATTGGTCCTTTGATGTCTTGACGGTTTCTTCTTAGAACAGCTCCTATTACGCAATTCCGTCACATACTGCTCTATTGTTTGTCCGCTTTTCTGGAAACATGTCAAAAAACTTGTGTCGCTCAAACATCACATTGCGCTTTGGGTTGCAATACGTTTCGAATTTTTCAACTATTTTGTTCAATTTCATATTGTCTCCATCTTCTTCAAACTGAAAATTGTTATACACCTCTAGCGCCTCTTCACCAATTACATGTAGAAGCATAGACGCTTTAATTTTTTCACTTTTCCTATCTGCTTCAATCGCAGCAAGATACAACTCGAATCTCTGTTTAAATCTTTTCCAATTTTCAGCTACATTTCTCTTTAACTGGAGATTTGGTGGGGGCTGTAATCCTAACATATTTGTTTTTCTCTTTTGCTAGAACGTCTTAGCGCTTTCTGATCACGTTGTCGGGTTACTAACAGACACACGACTCGTTCAAAAGCTGAACCTCTTCTTCACATTCCTCTTGCAATCCGCCACTTCTGACACCATGTAGTGATCTTGTTAGGTTCGTAGTTTAATCAATACACACGATTGAAAGATATAATAACTTTTTAATAGACAGACTTTAGAGATATTTACTGTACAAGTTACTAATCGTTCTTTAGTTCACGCCCATTCTCCTACTTGCATCGGCATTCACAGGCATTACTAATCATTCTGTACGTATCCCTTAATAGACCTTACTAATCAACTATCATTACAATATCCAACGTGGTTTGTGCCCTTCAGAAAGAAAACAGTTAGCATTTACCTTTTTAATAAAAGGCGAGCTTTTAAGCCTGAGAAATCACCCCGTAAATGCACACGTTTAATTGCACATGTTTTAATATGTATGCTTACACAGTATTAAAAGACACTCAAAAATTTACGTCATTTACCTTCGTTCCCGCGTTTGACTCGTGCTGTAAATCTCTTCCTTGTTTTTAGTTCAAGTGATTACGTAGGAGGTGTGATGACGCGATACGTGACTCTGCCTCCTCCATTAGAGTATATGGACAAAAAACAGGTTCCAGTTATGACCATTACACGTATTATTTCGAAATGAAACCTGCTTAACTTTTGTAAGTAAGCTGTAAGGAATGAGCCTGCCAAATTTCAGCCTTCCACCTACACAGGAAGTTGGAGAATTAGTGATGAGTCAGTCAGTCAGTCAGTCAGTGAGTCAGTGAGGGCTTTGCCTTTTATTAATTAGTATAGATACTAGGGGGCGGAGCCCCCTGCTCGCTTCGCTCGCCAACCCCTGGTGTTGGGAATAAGAAAGAGCGTGATGTATGAATGAGATATAGAATAGTGTGAAGGTGTAGATGATGCAAATAGAAAACAAACAATAAATTGTGTGGCACAGTGTAAAGGTTTATTGGAAAATTTCTTTGTACACGCCATTTAAGTGTAAAAGGTAATTCCAGGTCAGAACTTGTAAGGTCAATGAAGATGGTTATTGTCGTGATCAGAGTCAAGTTTGTCAGAGCTTAGAAAGAGTTGTGTGTCTCCAGGAAGTAATGCAATGACTTGGGTATTTATGTTTTCCACATTAATATTTTTTGGACATAATATAGTGCGTTGTGTTAAAAGGAGCATTTGGTCTAATGAGATTGCTGTTCCAAATCTGTCTGTAACTAAGTCGGCGCAGATAAAGGCTTGAGGAATTGTAATAATATCTGGGTGAAGTCTATCTGTATTGGTGAGTGTACCATCTCCCAGTTGTAATAAGCAATTGTTATGATCTGGATGTGGACATCGCATGTTTTGTACTAACTGTATCTTTTGAAAGCAATGCCAATTGTCTGCGTATTTTAAGGTGCACTGAACAATAGCTGAGCGCATGGAATGTGGAACAATAGCTAAGCACTGTCTAAAATCTCCTCGTAATAAAAGTACCTTTCCTCCAAAGGGAAGATTATTATTCATAAACGTTTGTAGAAGTTTATGAATGGTGTTGAGTAAGTGAGTGGATGCCATTGGACATTCATCAATAATTAACAGTTTTGCAAGACGGATGTCACGTGCAGTGCCACTGTTAATGTTCATAGTGGATACCGATTTGTAGGATCTAATGCAGTTCATAAAGATTTCACTTTCAGGTACATCGTTAGTTAGAAGCTTCTGTAGATATTCAGGATATGAATGTAAAGGAGGCAGTCTAATTTGACCGTTTTGATAACAACGTGTAAATTCATTACTTGTATTGCCAGTTGTTTCTTCAGGGAAGTTAAGTGAATGACAATGATTGCAAATGACATTCATTAATCCCAATAAATTTTCCTGAATAGTGGACTCATTATTGAACGCGTTGTCAGCTAACTGGCGCAATCGTTTAGCAGGTGTCTGTAGTTGATGTCCGTGACGTGTATGTTTTGCTTGTGCCATTTGAGAGGCGCGTCGTTGTATGCCCAGTATTTGGGACGTGTTGTTTTGGAGCTGTAATCGATTTGCCTGTGAGGTGTGAGAAGCCCGTTGTAGTTTACGGCGTGCATTGTTTGTATTGAGCCTTGCCCGTTTTTGTATGTCGGTCAGTTGAGCTTTCTCTTTTTGGAGCGTTGCCTGCTTGTTTTCCGGCATTTGAGATGCGTGGTGTAGACGTCTGAGTTTATTTATTTTGTCCCCTCGCTGCCATTTGTGTATGTCTGAGACGGGAGGTGTTTCGTTTTGAAGCCGTGCCTGTTTCGATGCAGTACTGTGAGACGCGCGCTGCATGCGTCCACGTTCAGTGTGTCTGTCCATTTGGGTTCGTTTCTGTAACTGTGTTAGTTGAGGTTTGCGTTTTTGGAGCCGAGACATTTTTTCTTCCAGAGTTTCAGAAGCGCGTTGGAGCCGACGTGTATTGTTTTTTTTCATGCGGGTTCATGTGTTTGGTCCCGTTACTCGAGCCGTATCGGTTTGTACCCATGATCGTGAATTCATTAATTGTTTGTTCTTCAGCGTTAGAAATATGGATAAGTAATAAGGAGGATCGCACTCACTGTTAATATGGAGCCTTTTCTGCGGTTGAACGGTTAATAGTGCCTCATTGTAATGAGATCCACCTATGCTGCATCTTGTGAATTGTGTTTGGTCCCGTTACTCGAGCCGTATCGTTTTGTACCCATGATCGTGAATTTATGACTTGTTTGTTCTTGAGCGTGATAAATATGGATAAGTAATAAGGAGGATCGCACTTACTGTTAATATGGAGCCTTTTCTGCGGTTGAACGGTTAATAGTGCCTTATTGTAATGAGATCCACTTATGCTGCATAGTGTGAACATGTTGAGATGACGTATGTTTAATACGGACGGTTCATTTAGAAATGGGGCTTTGTGTGTAGATTTGTGCATATTTGCGTTGTTCATTTGTTTCAGGGTGCACTGTTCCAATGTGATGCAATATTTGTCCTCATATGCGAAAGCAGTATGGGCCATTGCCTTTTGGTGGCCTGATATTTACTCCGGTAGATGCAAAAGCAAATGAACTATTGTAGGATCTAATGCAGTTCATAAAGTTTTTACTTTCAGGTACATCGTTAGTTAGAAGCTTCTGTAGATATTCAGGATATGAATGTAAAGGAGGCAGTCTAATCTGACCCTTTTGACAACAACGTGTAAATTCATTACTTGTATTGCCAGTTGTTTCTTCAGGGAAGTTAAGTGAATGACAATGATTGCAAATGACATTCATTAATCCCAATGAATTTTCCTGAATAGTGGACTCATTATTGAACGCGTTGTCAGCTAAGTGGCGCAATCGTTTAGCAGGTGTCTGCGGACGGTTCCTTTAGAAATGGGGCTTTGGGTGTCACTTCTTATTGATGTTAGTGTGTTTGTGGGTCTGAATCGTCGTTGTTGTGAATGTATAGATATATAGATATATATATATATATCTGTGTGTATGTATGTGTGTATATGTATGTGTATATATATGTTGATATATGTATATATATGTGGATGTGTATATGTATATATATGTAGATATGTATATATAAGTATATATGTTTATGTATATATATGTTTACATAACCTCTTTAACACACTACTTCTCCGCTGCGAAGCGTGGGTATTTTGCTAGTACAGTAATCCCTCCTCCATCGCGGGGGTTGCATTCCAGAGCCACCCGCGAAATAAGAAAATCCGCGAAGTAGAAACCATATGTTTATATGGTTATTTTTATATTGTCATGCTTGGGTCACAGATTTGCGCAGAAACACAGGAGGTTGTAGAGAGACAGGAACGTTATTCAAACACTGCAAACAAACATTTGTCTCTTTTTCAAAAGTTTAAACTGTGCTCCATGACAAGACAGAGATCACAGTTTCCTCTCACAATTAAAAGAATGCAAACATATCTTCCTCTTCAAAGGAATGCCTGTCAGGAGCAGATCATGTCACAGAGATAGAGAGAGACAAAACCAAACAAATCAATAGGGCTGTTTGCCTTTTAAGTATGCGAAGCACCACGGCACAAAGCTGTTGAAGGCGGCAGCTCACACCCCCTCCGTCAGGAGCAGACAAAGAGAGAGAGAGAGAGAGAGAGTGAGAGTTTGTTTTTCAAGCAAAAATCAATACGTGCCCTTCGAGCTTTTAAGTATGCGAAGCACCATGCAGCATGTCCTTCAGGAATCAGCTGCACACAGTGCAACGTCCCTATCGTCTAGGTGTGCGAACAGCCCCCCTGCTCACACCCCCCTACGTCAGTGCAAGAGAGAGAGAGAGAGAGAGAAAGTAAGTTGGGTAGCTTCTCAGCCATCTGCCAATAGCGTCCCTTGTATGAAATCAACTGGGCAAACCAACTGAGGAAGCATGTACCAGAAATTAAAAGACCCAGTGTCCGCAGAAACCCGCGAAGCAGCGAAAAATCCGCAATATATATTTAAATATGCTTACATATAAAAATCCGCGATGGAGTGAAGCCGCGAAAGGCGAAGCGCGATATAGCGAGGGATCACTGTATATATATTTATATATATATATATATATATATATATCTATATGTATATATATATATATATATAATGTGTATATATATATATATATTATATATATAATATATGTGTATATATATATATGTGTGTATATATATATATATATATATATATATATATATATATATAATATGTGTGTATGTATATATATATATATATAATATGTGTGTATGTATATATATATATATATAATATGTATATATATAATATATGTGTGTGTATGTATGTATATATATATATATATATATATATATATATATATATATATATATATATAATATATGTGTATATGTATATATATATGACAGCAACACTCATAACAATGACAACACAATTACATTGACAATCATGTTACGTTATTTTTAAAATGTTTCCTTTACTTTTTCATAACCTGTTTAACACACTACTTCTCCGCTGCGATGCGCGGGTATTTTGCCAGTTATATTATATGGGACGTCTCCCATCTTTTAGGGTTTTACTTTACAGTATTGATTAGTCAGCTGACACACACCGTCTTACAAATAACATAAACACGCATTTGCAACCCAGACTCTGAATAAGAATAATTTATTCTTCTTTCATTTTCTTTGCTAAATTCTAAATCCCACTTCATGCCCAAGCAAAATTACTTGGCTAAACAGAAGTTATTTTTAATCAACATTCAGCACACTGGGGAAAGCAACTGTTCACAAACAATCAGCCTTCACTCTTTTCAGTCATTTAAACATTCAGTATTTGGCAATTGCTTCATTCTTTCAAATATCTTCACATATTCACATACTCACGTTCTCTTTTACAGTTGCATTTCATTCATAGAATAAAGTTTTCTTTCAATTGTATTTCATTCACAGAGATCTCTATCACACG
This sequence comes from Erpetoichthys calabaricus, assembly GCF_900747795.2. NCBI lineage: Eukaryota > Metazoa > Chordata > Cladistia > Polypteriformes > Polypteridae > Erpetoichthys > Erpetoichthys calabaricus. Next base: position 136,427,206 of record NC_041401.2, on the reverse strand, counting down.
TGCTATAAACTCACTCGAGGTTGTGCTCTTTTTTTTTTTTTGTTTATCTATAAGGTTTCACCATGCAACACACTTAAACGTGTTTTTTCCTTCATGCTTATTAAAACAATTTCTCAGGCCGCAAGCCGGTATAACTTTCATTAAATTAGGAATTCATCTTACCTTAGTTTTATACTCGCTAGTTTCCAGATCATGAAAAAGTCCGTGGTGAAACCGAGCTCAGCGGCAGCGAGGAAACTCTAATTTCCGTGGCGATCTTCGGTTCCAGAGACAATCAAGGACAATTCACTCATTGAGACATCACGCAGCACAATTGCACAACAAGAAAGCATTCCCATCAAAAGTTACGCGGTCACAAAGAACATTCTGACTTAACAAGGAAAACATACGTGCTTGAACCTGTATTTAGTATCAAGTGTGCTGACCACTGCGCCACCATGCTCTTCCTTTATAGTACCTAAAATACACAACCTCCATTCATGCACAATCAGGCACATGCTGCTTATCGGAAGAACTTGTCTCCCTTCTCATTTAGTATTATTGAAAGAGCATTTTTCCTTTAAACTTGATCAGGGTCCAAAAGGAAAAATGTTTTGCACGTTTACAAGCCTTAAACAAAAGTGGAGACATTCTATTTGCGTTAAACCAATTACACAAATCGATAGTTATCTTTCTTTGTTATGTGAGAAACAGTCTCATTTTTAAATTTACACTTATCCAATTTTTAGTTAGAGCTCTTTGCATTGCAGTTTCTTTTTAAACATTAGCTTATAACGTAGGTTCGTCATTTAAGCTATATTTAAAAGGCGATTTCAATAATTTCTGTGTGTTTAAACACACGGCATGATTCTTTTTAGCAGTACCATCATAGGTGGGGGTTGCCAAAACTTTTAACCTTTAAGGCAGAGTGATTACAACAGCTGCCCAGCTCACTCACTGCGTTTTAACACGTGGACGAACCGTGTGCATTGGATTTCTATTATGCCATTAAAGATTTCTACAATTTATTTTAGCGAGCGCGATCGAGCCGTTATGGATTTTATCAGCATTTTTACCGTTCATCTGTAAGTCATCGACTTACAGACCTTCTAGATGCGGGATTGAATCATTTAACAAGGTAAGTAAGTGCCGGCATGCCTATCTACATCATATCTTAACACACAGCTCTTTATTGATTTTTCAAAATATTGTTTCTAATGGCTAAACGATGCAACTTATTTAAATAAGTGTTCCCCAACACGGCATTTACTTTTCAGGCAGGTTTTGGACTTCGTACAGCAGTTAAATAATCTGTGTTGTCCACGCGGGTGCCGTTTCATTTTATTCAGGACAACCAGTCTCGTGCTATAAGTTTAAAGTTGTTGTTTCTATTTATTTTTTCCAGTTTAATCCCACATTTATACCCATGCTTTGGACTTAAAATTCCAACCTGCATGGTATAGTTAGCAGACGCTACCACAAGTCATTGGCAGCTGTCTTTTCTTTTGCCCCGGGCCCGCTACAAGACCGCCTCTTGTCTTTTGCCGGGATTAATTACGATTATTATTAATTCGTAAAATCCCCATTCCAATTAGGGCCTGGCATCTTAACTCGGTCGGGATGTCCATGTCTAAGCGCGTGACCAATCCCAAAGTATATTCAATATTTCGACTGAACCCTTCATTGCCGTCATTATCAGAAGCATATTTTATATACAGTGATACCTTGAGATACGAGATACGTATACGAGTTTAATTCGTTCCGTGACCGAGCTCTTAAGTCAAAATGGTTGTATCTCAAATTAATTTTCCCCATTGAAATTAATTGAAATGAGATTAATTCGTGCAAGCCCCCAAAGAACCACCCCAATTTTTTGTTAAATGTTTTCAACATAAGAAAAATGTATTTATAATGAACAAATTTTGTATACAAACAAAATAAAACCTAATACATAAAAGAGAATCTAAAGAAATAAACAGACGTTGGCAAAGCCGATTAGCGTATTGTAATGTTTTTTTTTCTTTCACTTCACTTTTGCTTAACTTAATTTTCTTTTTCACTAGTTTTTTTCTTTTTTGCCATGCTTTCATCACTTTCATTCGCATGGCATTTCAATAGAAACCTGTCCAAGGAGCTTTGTTTAGTCCTCCCCTTTAGAATGTTTCTGAAATGAGTTAGGCAAGTGTCATTAAATAGCGGCGCTGCAAGTTCAGTTTCATTTCAATAAAGTCAGGCGTTAGGCAAGTGTCATTAAATAGCGGCGCTGTAAGTACAGTTTCATTTCAGTAAAGTCAGGCATTAGGCAAGTATCATTAAATAGCGGCGCTGCAAGTTCAGTTTCATTTCAATAAAGTCAGGCGTTAGGCAAGTGTTATTAAATAGCGGCGCTGCTAGTTCAGTTTCATTTCAGTAAAGTCAGGCGTTAAGCAAGTGGCATTAAATAGCGCAGCTGCAAGTTCAGTTTCTTTTCAATAAAGTCAGGTGTTAGGCAAGTGTCATTAAATAGCGGCGCTGCAAGTTCAGTTTCATTTCAATAAAGTCAGGCGTTAGGCAAGTGTCATTAAATAGCGCGGCTGCAAGTTCAGTTTCATTTCAGTAAAGTCAAGCGTTAGGCAAGTGTCATTAAATAGCTCCACTGTATGATCAGTTGTAATTTTTTCAGGGTGTTTCTTTTCTTGCAAACACTTCCTTTATCTCACTTTAAGAGATAAACTCCTCCACGATACCGATCTCCTGCAGAACCTCCGTATGTTGCTGCGTATGTAGTTCCGTCAACTCCTCTGTCGTCAGTTCCTCGGAATGTGCGGGGACAAGCTCTTTGATGGCTCGTATCACTGTATATATATATATATATATATATATATATATATATATATATATGTATATATATATATATATTATATTAAATTATATTATATTATAAATAATATACGGTTATTAATTTAGCCACAATCCTGCCGACTACGCCATTTTGTTTCCTTAAGAGGCATTAGCTCTCTGGAAATGTGTTCTTTTCAATTGCGCCGTTTTAATTAACCTGAATTTAAATAAGTATAAATAAAAAAGGTATTATCCCCTCCAGCATGCAATATGACGGTTACAAGATTACACGAGAAGTATAAAGGATAATTTAGCTCTTTACTGACGGTTTCACGCGGATATCACAAACGGGAAGCTTATGACAGACTATCAAGCATGTGGTTGTCTTGATCAACGGAGTCTGCCATCTTTCGTTGCCACGCTGAAAGGGTTTTCACTGGACGGAAGACATAATCTTCCGCCCGGCAGCTTCAAAGTGTTGGCCGTAGGTCCATCCTTATATTCTGGTTGCTCCATGTGCAGGCTCCTTCTCTTGGATCCAAACAAGGACAGGAAAGGACTCAAACCCCACCTTCAAAAATACAGGAATAGCACAATGCCTACATACAGTTCTCATTCTCCCAACAAGGAAAGAGAATAGTGTGCTGACAGAAAACAGAAATATACTAGTCTGTCTTTGGGCTGACTATTCAATTCTCCAGTTGTCTTTTGCTCTCTAGTCCTGTGCTTGGCTCGGCAATTCTAAATGCTGATGCTTGCCCCTGTGTACCATACTTGGTCTGCCTGTATGAATGAGTCCATAACAGTGGGCACAGAGAACAGTGACATTAAAGTTAATAACAAAACATATTATAACACACCCTTACTACACCTGCTGTAGTTTCCCAACTGTCTGGTAATTCTTCACTGCCACCCAGTGCCTGTCTCACCTTCTCCCCAAACTCAACCTTGCAATCTTCTTTTTCTTCCTCTTCTTGATCTCCAACGTCATCCTACAGACCACCATCCTATGCTGCTTAACAACACTTTCCCCTGCCATCACTTTGCAGTCTTCAGTCTCTTTCAGATTGACTCTTCTGCATAGGATGTAATCTACCTGTGTGCATCTTTCTCCACTCTTGTATGTCACCCAGGTTTTTTAATGCTCTGTTTCTTTTACTTAATTTATTTTTTTACTGCTGAGATCAGTACATAGAGCATATGCAATCCTCGTATCTTTTCCTGTCCCTCAACTCTTAAAAATAATGGTTCTTTAATGGCGATGAAAGGTTCTTTACTGGGTTTTGTGGTTCCTTATTGAGCTATTATTTCACAAAGAACCATGTGATTCTTAGGAGGGTTCTTTGCATATGAAGTTGGTTCTTTGTGCTTTTAAAAGGTTCCCAATAAGGGGATAAAACAGAAATCTTTAAAGTGTAGTAGGCTGCAAGACACTAACAGATTAAGAAAACATGGACTTCGCCTACAGTGGTGTGAAAAACTACTTGCCCCCTTCCTGATTTCTTATTCTTTTGCATGTTTGTCACACAAAATGTTTCTGATCATCAAACACATTTAACCATTAGTCAAATATAACACAAGTAAACACAAAATGCAGTTTTTAAATGATGGTTTTTATTATTTAGGGAGAAAAAAAATCCAAACCTACATGGCCCTGTGTGAAAAAGTAATTGCCCCCTTGTTAAAAAATAACCTAACTGTGGTGTATCACACCTGAGTTCAATTTCCGTAGCCACCCCCAGGCCTGATTACTGCCACACCTGTTTCAATCAAGAAATCACTTAAATAGGAGCTGCCTGACACAGAGAAGTAGACCAAAAGCACCTCAAAAGCTAGACATCATGCCAAGATCCAAAGAAATTCAGGAACAAATGAGAACAGAAGTAATTGAGATCTATCAGTCTGGTAAAGGTTATAAAGCCATTTCTAAAGCTTTGGGACTCCAGCGAACCACAGTGAGAGCCATTATCCACAAATGGCAAAAACATGGAACAGTGGTGAACCTTCCCAGGAGTGGCCGGCCGACCAAAATTACCCCAAGAGCGCAGAGACGACTCATCCGAGAGGTCACAAAAGACCCCAGGACAACGTCTAAAGAACTGCAGGCCTCACTTGCCTCAATTAAGGTCAGTGTTCACGACTCCACCATAAGAAAGAGACTGGGCAAAAACGGCCTGCATGGCAGATTTCCAAGACGCAAACCACTGTTAAGCAAAAAGAACATTAGGGCTCGTCTCAATTTTGCTAAGAAACATCTCAATGATTGCCAAGACTTTTGGGAAAATACCTTGTGGACTGATGAGACAAAAGTTGAACTTTTTGGAAGGCAAATGTCCCATTACATCTGGTGTAAAAGGAACACAGCATTTCAGAAAAAGAACATCATACCAACAGTAAAATATGGTGGTGGTAGTGTGATGGTCTGGGGTTGTTTTGCTGCTTCAGGACCTGGAAGGCTTGCTGTGATAGATGGAACCATGAATTCTACTGTCTACCAAAAAATCCTGAAGGAGAATGTCCGGCCATCTGTTCGTCAACTCAAGCTGAAGCGATCTTGGGTGCTGCAACAGGACAATGACCCAAAACACACCAGCAAATCCACCTCTGAATGGCTGAAGAAAAACAAAATGAAGACTTTGGAGTGGCCTAGTCAAAGTCCTGACCTGAATCCAATTGAGATGCTATGGCATGACCTTAAAAAGGAGGTTCATGCTAGAAAACCCTCAAATAAAGCTGAATTACAACAATTTTGCAAAGATGAGTGGGCCAAAATTCCTCCAGAGCGCTGTAATAGACTCATTGCAAGTTATCGCAAACGCTTGATTGCAGTTATTGCTGCTAAGGGTGGCCCAACCAGTTATTAGGTTCAGGGGGCAATTACTTTTTCACACAGGGCCATGTAGGTTTGGATTTTTTTTTCTCCCTAAATAATAAAAACCACCATTTACAAATTGCATTTTGTGTTTACTTGTGTTATATTTGACTAATGGTTAAATGTGTTTAATGATCAGAAACATTTTGTGTGACAAACATGCAAAAGAATAAGAAATCAGGAAGGGGGCAAATAGTTTTTCACACCACTGTATATTACTGAACCTGTGCTGCAACTGTCCTTTTAAAACCGTGACCCTTTGGTATTTTATAAATCAGTTACAATCGGTTATTCACTGTATGCGGCCTGTTACAGATCTAAAAAAGGTTCTTTCTCGAACCTTCATATAGATAGGTCTTCATATAGAAAGGTTCTCCTGTGGCATTGCTCTGAAGAAGCATTCTGGCACCTTTATTTTTAAGAGTGTCTTCAAGTCCTTTTTCAATACTAGGTCTTCATATAGAAAGGTTCTCCTGTGGCATTGCTCTGAAGAAGCATTCTGGCACCTTTATTTTTAAGAGTGTCTTGAAGTCCTTTTTCAATACTTCTTATCTCTATTTAGCCCTGGTGAAAGCTTCTTACAGACCCATCCATCCATCCATTTTCCAACCCGCTGAATCCAAACACAGGGTCACGGGGGTCTGCTGGAGCCAATCCCAGCCAACACAGGGCACAAGGCAGGAACCAGTCCCGGGCAGGATGCCAAACCACCGCAGTTCTTATAGACCTTTGCACTTAATCTATTTTTGGACTTAAGATACTCCAGATGATATAGATGATATACAACTTGGAAATCTGTTTCAAAAATATAGCATTAGATTCTAGAAATGCAAATTATAAACGTAGCCTAATATATCAGGTTGATTACAGATTATCTTCAGGGGCCTTTCTTTGGCCCCCTACTGTCCATTAGTTTTCTACTTCGGGTCATTCATGGCCTCCCCTTCATCTCCTTTTGTTTGGTTCACAGCATTCAGTTATTTCTTCACTTCTTTCTTTTTTTAGATTTATTCTCTCTTCCTTATCTTATCTGAAGCAAACAGTATTCTCTTTAGGAAAGATTGGAGCAAAACTCATCTAGGTTTCAGAATGGAGAAAAAAAGCTGCCTCTTTCTGTAACTCAAAGAGAATTATTTTTCTATTAATGTGTTTTTCTTAAATACTCTGTAATGAAAATTGTGTTTCTGCCTTGAATATCAATGTTTGGAAAACAAATTGCAGTGGAGACTGACTTTCATCTGACCAAATATAAAACTCCTAACACCCTTATCTTATGTATTATACCTTTTAGTTACCTTTTCTCTTTGTTTCAACCATATTATTATTTTTATAACACATTATACTTTTCCCTCACAGTTTGTAATTCATGATGAACATAGCAGTGTTGACAGTTCTATCATCAAGACTGAAGCCCAGGAGCAGAGGTGCGTATAATATTGGGCAATATGACACTGGTTTAGTTTGTTTTATTTAATAGTAGTTTTGATTAAATTGTTAAAAACAAGATTTTCCTTTTTAAATTTGTTTTAGTGATAGAGAAAACCTTTGAAATATTACACTTGCATTTAATTCTCACATTTCTAAAAAACATTTTTAATCATTACTGAATTTGAATATAGAAGCATTAATGTCATGAAAAGTATTGTTGCAAAATTTGAGAATATGAGTTTCATTAGCTCAGTTGGAATTTACATGAAAATTTTACCACCTTTGGAATCTCTTCAAATTTTTGTTTTATAACCTTAATTTATTTAATTTGTATTTAGTGATTTTACCCAGCCTGTACAACAGAAAAGATACACACAAATCTTTGTGATCCTTCTAAAAATTGTATTCTTGGGTTCATTTTGAGTAGAAACAACATTCCCGGAAATTACATTCACATTTGTTTAAAAGAAGTGTTAGTGTTCTTTTTCCTGCAAAATCTCAGGTTGCATAAATAGAATTGAGGTCAGCTGTTTTCAGTGGAATTTTTCTACAGTGTTTGACATTTTTACTCTTAAGCACCCATGTCTCTTGCAGACCACGTCAGATTTTTGTCTTGGATTTTTTTTGTTCTAATACTTGGCACAGACTACCATCCACATAGTATGATGTACTACCATCAACTATTAGATTACTTTATTACATATGTTTCTTGGCTCATGGTATCAAAACACAATATAATAGAGCATCTAAACAAAATATTAAAATAAGATTTTAACTTAGTAATACATTTTGAAAATACAGATATGTGCACAGTAATGTCCTGGCAGCTACTCCACAGCTGGTTGTTACCTTGTGCTTGATGGCCCAGACAGGCATTAGCTCTTGGTGACCCTAAAATGTATAATGAGGAGTTCCAGAACATTTGCATATCTAAAGTAGATGCTACTTATAGGTGATAAATCAATCAAACTATTTGACTTTTATACCAATAGTGCTATTCAGTAGTGCTTCCCTAAATAAGAAGCACAGTTAGGATTCCTGAAGTTACATGTAGAACAAATATGTAGGTGCCTAAATCTAGTGACTGTAGACAGTGGTTCTTTGCTTGAACCAGACCTACTACCTACAGTTGGAATAAGGCAAAGTTAGAATTTGATTTTGTTATTCTTATTATCCTCCACTTGGCTCCCATGTGCTAATAGGCCAACTGTAATTGAAAATTGATGCAAACATATCTTTCTTTCCAGTCTCCTATGAGGATCAGTTTTGTGAAGTAATACACAATTTTTTGTTGCTGTATGTACAGTGTCTCCACTCTCCACAGAAGAAGACAAATCTCTTTTGAATTTCCATTTGCTTATTTCATATTTTTCTTGACTAGTTTTGTTTTTACTTGGACACTTTGCTTCAAATGGTGCCATTTTTATGCAAATCCACTTTTTTACCATGTATTGCATTTTTAGTTTTTACTTATAGTGTGCTTGGAAGAGTTTACAGTAGCATAAAAATGTTGTTTAGATTTTTCATAAACTTTTTCTGAAATAGCATTGAATGCATTTTTGTTCTCATGATTTGCTTTTGCCATGACCTGTAGTAATCAATCCTTGGGATTTTATAGCCATAAATTTACTTGACCAAGATTAGCTATAAGCTATATCCCCATTCAAACAAAATTCCTCACACCGTGCATATTTAGTCACCCTCTTAATGGCTGGAATGTAACTTCATCTCAGATAATTTTTCAATCTAATATTGTGAAGCTATGAAGGGGAGAATGGTTGATCAACCGCTCTGTGAGGTCCAATGGATGCCATGGGACGGTGGTGGGAGAAAGGAGCAAGGCTCCAACACTGAGGGTTGATGGTGGGGCCTGGGCCATTGAGAGGTTGACTGTGTATGCTGGAGAGTGTTTTCTGCAGCTGAGCAGACCTCTTAAGGTGAGCAGCATAGGTGCAGAATTGGAAGGACGCATTGAAGCATAATTTAAAAAGTAGATGGATGGATCCTGACTGTTTAAACTGTGATTTTTAACTGCTTTTTAAACTGTGATTTTTAACTCTGCCAAAAATCAACCACAGAGAACAAATTCAAATGTCCATGTGAACAGGCTTTTGGAATTCCCCTTGTATGTGCAAGTGGATGAATCTCAAAGAGAATGCAGCTCACTGCTCTTTATGATCCTAGCTAATCTGGCCATTCATTAACTTATTGTCTGTCTCAAAGGAAATTAATATCTCAACTCAGGAATGGTAGGTGGCTTCTTTTGTGGTGGTGACACTAATGGATTAGCTGTCTGTGCCTCTGGTAAGAGGTGACTGGTCCTGTGTCATTTAATAACTTAGAATAAATATAAAGAACTGAATGTATGCAACTGTAGCAAGCAACATTAAATTGATCAATACAAGTAAGCATACCATATCATTTTAAAATTAAATAAAAAAATAATTGTTAATTGGTCCCTTTGGTCAGGTCATCATGTTATTTTCTGAGGTTTGAAAGGAAGTGAGAGATCATTCTTACTGACATTGCTTTCTAAGAAGGCATTTTGATGACGTGGATAAAACATCCTATTTGTAGCCCCACACTAGAAATCACTATTGTATTTCCAATGTTTTTGGCATTGTCAATGCTCACATTTGCTCTCTGTAGTTTTCACACTGCTACTGTAATTGTAAGCTCTATGGCAAAGTCTTCACCAAAGTGCTTTTTCATTTCTGCTGTAATACACCTGTATTGTAGTGTGTCATTATAGCATGTTTTTTAATCCTACATTTTCAATTAAATACAGTCTTAAATGTACCAGTATAACCAGAGTGATTTCTTTAGTGTGAATTGAATCAGTCAGGAAAGGCTGTCTAAATGCTCTGATGCTTTGTGATTACTTCTAATTCAACCAATTTACAGAAAAGTGTAAAGTTGGCAAGTTTATGTTAGTAGTTATACAGATAGCTATTATCAAACGAATGATTTATGACCTTTAAGCCCAGCCCCTTTTTGATTTATGACTTTAAGCCCCGCCCCAATATGAAAATATGATTTATGAAAATATAAAAAATATGATTTATGAAAATATGAAAATATAAAAATATAATTTATGTAAATATAAAAAATGTGAAAATTTATGAAACTATAAAAATATGGATTACGTTAATATGATTTATAAGCTATAAGATATTGACTCATCGCTCTAAGTTATAAACTAATAGTAAGAAAATAAATATACAATTTTCTAAAAAACGATATAAGATATTGACTCCCTGCTCTAAGTTATAAGTTCACAACACGCGTCTTTATTTTATTAGTTCTTATCTTTCCTGCATAGCTATAGATAAAACGATACTCACTCCCCCGCTCTAAGTTATAAACTAATAGTAAGAAAATAAATATACAATTTTCTAAAAACGATATAAGATATTGACTCCCTGCTCTAAGTTATAAGTTCATGACACGCGTCTTTCCTGCTTAGCCATAACTAAAACGATATAAGATATACAATTATCTAGCCGAACCTTTCTAAAAACGATATTCACTCCCCCGCTCTAAGTTATAAGCTCAAGACACGCCGCTTCATTTTATAAACACTAAATTCAAAACTAATATTAAGAAATAAACACTTATCTTTCCAGCACTTTCTAAAACGTTGCTTAATATTAAGAAATATACACGGATCTTGCTTGCATTTCCACGCATGGACGTGACTTTTTAAAAATGAAATATACACTTATCCTAATCGTAAGACAAAGCTGCGCGAGTGTTAAATTTTCAGCTGTTGAAACAGTCGATAGGTAAATCGAGACCCAGGAAGCCCCCACCACCAAGCAGCCCCTGCTAGCAAATGGTGGGAAAAGATACTGTAGTGTTAAAAGGAAGCACCCCCGCCATGCGGTACTTTGCTGGGACAAGCCAGTGCCTTTCTGATTAAATGATAATAATCTAAAATGCTTACCTGCTGTTTTAAGCCTTATCAATAAGATTCATAGACGTTGCAATCCGACAGGTAGTCGCCAAGCCGAATGCATTCCGTTGTTTATAACCTAGATTCAAATCTATTCATTACAATTTGTTTTAAATACCTTCCCATAAGAAATCGGGAGCCTTTCTGGTTTTATGATGAGCCCCCCGGCATAACTCTAAAAATGCATACCTTTTGTTTTAAGCCTTATCAATAAGATTCATAGACGTTGCAATCTGATGTTTATAACCTAGATTCAAATCTATTCATTACAATTTGTTTTAAATACCTTCCCATAAGAAATCGGGAGCCTTTCTGGTTTTATGATGAGCCCCCCGGCATAACTCTAAAAATGCATACCTATTGTTTTAAGCCTTATCAATAAACTGAATTTCGCAGAGCTCTCAGAAGGGACAAATCCAGCTGTAACATCTGTCAAAGTGGGCAGGCTTAAGGTTGTCGAATTCATAAAAGACAGTAGGTCGTGAATACCTTCGTAATATCCGCATGGAATGTAGTAATGTTTTTTCACCCCCGGAGCTGAAACGTAGAATTCGTTATCCGATTTGTCTATGGTATTCCACGTATGTGGGTACTGAATTTCGGTTAGACCGACTTCCCAAGAACCTTCTAATTCTATGGGTTTAGCAAGCTTCGTCGTGAAATTGGAAATTGTGTTGTTAGGGAAAATGTCTGAGGAAGCATTGCTCGGTAGAGTCACAAAAAAACTTTTGCGCTCCATCGTATACCGCTAGAGAATGAAGAGTCGATTAGGAGCGTTCTGGATTTTATTGAACATTTTGGGCTTGGCTCTCCGGTATCCAGCTGTTACATTTTTCTGGCCAACCGAGCCATTTGACTAAAATGAGTCGTTTTTTATTCTTAACTTTCCTAGCCAGTATTTTTTCAATCCTGTAAACGTCTGTGGATCCGACTTTAATTTTCTGTAATTCAGGGTCGTAAAAGGATCCTACAATCTCTTCACCATCATAGTCTTTCAGTTTGTACACCGCCGGTTCCCTAGGTACAAGTTCAGATACGGTAAAGATTTCATCTGAAAATGTTTGTTCATAACCTTTCTCAAAAGGATGTCTGGTTTTAGACACCCTAACTGTGTCTCCTACTTTGAACTTAAACAACGGCGGACCCGGGGGGCTGGCTACGCCGTATAAGTTTTTGAAAACTTTCCAGGAATTTAACATGTTAACTTTGGAAGGAACCATTTTTATGCTTCGATGATAACTTTTGTTGTAAGAGTATACTAGATCCTGCAATTTATCGATGTAGGTTCTCGTGTTATAAGCGCTGAAATATTTCCACATTTTAGATTTTAGTGTTCGGTTAAATCTCTCCACCACGGAGGCCTTTAATTCGTTTCCTGTGGTGAAATGTTTTATTCCGATCTTCTTTAACAGCTTTTGAAAATCTCGGTTGAAAAACTCTTTCCCCTTATCGGTCTGGAACATCTTTGGAGTATGCCCGGCACTCAGAATGTCTTGGAAGGCTCTTGTCACTTCCTTACCCGTTTTGTTCTTCAGGGGTCGTACCCACGCGTACTTAGAAAGTACGTCGATACAGGTTAACAAATATTTATAACACAGATTATGCTCGGACACATTTGTCATGTCCGCTAAATCCATCTGCCATTGCGAGTCTATATTGGATACATAAACCTTATTTCTCCTAAAATGCCTTCTAGCGGGTTTGTGAATTGTATAAGCATATTGACCGGATAACCAATCTGACACCTGTTGGTCATTACTTTTCTGACCCGAAACCTCAAGAGCTCTTTTCAAAGAGTCTTTTCCCCCAAAGCTACCAGGATTTGCCGGGTTATAATAAACTTTTTTCAAGTAACCCTCCATCGCCAACAGTGAAAGAAAAATGTCAATGGTTTAAAAATTAAATGAGGCTTTATTGTTAATTTTCAAAACATTATTAAAAACGGCAGTATTAAAAAACATGATTAAAATAATTCATAGTACAGGCACATTGAGTTCAGACACTTCATCTGATTTTTCTAAGTCATACTCCCCGTAAAACCAGAAAGGTGCATCGGTCATGTTAGGTACAGAAAAATGTCTTTTAGAGAAGGCATCGGCTATTTCACGTATTTTTGAGTAAGAGGGATCGTCCATGTTGTGAAAGGCTTGTACAATAGCTTCGCTAATAGAATGTTCATTTTCCAGTTCGTCGACAGCATTTTGAACAAATGAATGAACCTTGTGAAAAGGCGGAAAGATATTGAAGCAACCCAGAGTCTTTATGACCAGGCTCCTGAGCCAAGGTTTGCGGAAAACAGTCAGAACCTCTTGAAAGCGGCCAACCCGATAAACAGAGTCAGGCTCAAACAGACACGTATGCTGCGTCTGGCTGGGGTGATCTATGAAACAGCCATGACAGGTGCTTTTTAGGTCCCGATCGACTATTATGTCCAGCAGAGCCACAATCAAACTCTTGACCAGTTTCAGAGTCTTTCGAAGTGTTTGACCCAGGGGCCCATCAGTTTGTTCAAGGTCCATACCCTCATAATCAGCATCCCGGGACGATGGCTTCCATGCGGACAGAGCATCTACCAGTTCGTCCATGGCCTCTTCTTGCCGCATAGCCTGCACGGCTATCTCCTCAGCGCCCGTTAGGCTCCCCCGAGCATCCTCAGCAGGGACAAAAAGGTCAGGTACTGTACGGTTCTCCAGGAGACTGTCCAGCCAATACATATCATCAGGGGCAGGTAACGGAGGTTCGGGCCAATAGATCTGGTCATTTGAGGGCATCAGAAGAGCCGGCCAAGACGGAGGGTCTGAAGGAGAGTTGTTAGGAGCAGAGTACCCGGAGTTAGGTACGATGTCGTCGGGCCAAAACAGGCCGTCGCTGGGTGCCGTCTGTTCCATAGACCAACATGCCTGATCAGGAGCATAGCCGGTAGGGTGCTGGTTGTTACCCGACCAAAACACATCGTTGTCTGTCAGCATCTGGTCTGCAGCCGAGTAGCAGGGCTGTAGGTTAGTGTCGATCATCATCTCGTCGGGAGTAGAGTAGGCGGTTTTGGCTAAAGATTAGCCGGCCAAAACAGGTAGTCAGCGGCGAACGTATGTTCCATACCTCCGGAGCTTGGTTCTTCGGAGCGCATCAAAATGTCGAGGACTTCTGCCACCTCAGAGGCCGAGAGAACAGGGAGACGACCGTCCCAGCTGGCACCAGCTTCGGTAGGGTAGGTAGTTGAAGACATCTCGATAGAGTTTTAGGTTAATGTAGACTATGGAAAAGACCTCTGTATTTATCCCCGCTCACTTAGGGGGTGGTTGCCTCCCAGTTTTCTTCCTCCTCCTCCGAGCATGCTAAACTCCTCCTCCAATTTTCTTTTAATTCTTTTCATCTGGTCAGACAGTTTTCCTTGATAAATAGCTTCATCAATATTTGGCATAAGAGCTTTAAAAAAAGTCCAGTCTTTTATAGAAAAATTAATTTCACTCACTCGCTCCTTTATCACATTTTCTTTATCTTCCTCCTCTTCGTGACTGGCCTCGTTATATTCGGGAAGGATAGGCTCCTTCTTGGAAACAGCAATCGTGAGCTGTCCCTCAGCATTTCTTTTCACCTCTACCCGGCACAAAGCACAGTTAGAATCGTACCAGGCAGAGCTGAAGCGTGGTCCCCGTAACTCTGTCCTTCTGGACACCCTGTTTGCTTTCAGTTTCTTAGGAGCGTTCACAAGACCGTCCATTCTGCTTGCTTTTGTGTGTCGTGGCGTTTTTACTAAATGACTAGAATTTTATACAAGAACTCTTTCGTCTCCTCCCACAGTCGGGGGTGAGAGACACGCCTCACCCCTAACCCTATAGGCGGATAGAGAGATAAAGGCGTACCTCGGGGGGCGTGAGTATTGTTAATGGGGCGTGATAGGTGTCCGATTTATGAAAGACCCTGCCTAAAAGGTGTGGTTTAGAGATGATCAATTATGACGGTGGTCCAACCCCCAGGGGCGGGGTATAGTTCATATTTTTATAGTTTCATAAATTTTCATATTTTTATATTTACATAAATTATATTTTTATATTTTCATATTTTCATAAATTAAATTTTTATATTCTCATATTTTTTATATTTTCATATTTGGGGCGGGGCTTAAAGTCATCAATCAATCTAACACCTCCTTTGACAGTTGCTTTCTGTATGTACTACTACTACAAGAACTCTTTCGTCTCCTCCCACAGTCGGGGGTGAGAGACACGCCTCACCCCTAACCCTATAGGCGGATAGAGAGATAAAGGCGTACCTCGGGGGGCGTGAGTATTGTTAATGGGGCGTGATAGGTGTCCGGTTTATGAAAGACCCTGCCTAAAAGGTGTGGTTTAGAGATGATCAATTGTGACGGTGGTCCAACCCCCAGGGGCGGGGTATAGTTCATATTTTTATAGTTTCATAAATTTTCATATTTTTATATTTACATAAATTATATTTTTATATTTTCATATTTTCATAAATTAAATTTTTATATTCTCATATTTTTTATATTTTCATATTTGGGGCGGGGCTTAAAGTCATCAATCAATCTAACACCTCCTTTGACAGTTGCTTTCTGTATGTACTACTACTGGCATTGTTTGTAAGAAAAAACACAAAAATAAAAAAACCACAAGATAAATGTAAGGGGTATCCACCCCATATACTTGGAGAAAGGTGAAGCTAAGTGAGTAATGTTATCAGACTGAGTCCACAACTAAACTGGCAAACATGAAACAATATGGTGATCTTATAGAGGGTAGACAGAAACGGGTGTGTTTTGAGGGCTGGAGCCGGAAGTGAGGTCAGGGCTGGAGCCAGAAGTGAAGCCAGTGTTTCCTTCTGAGGGACTGCAGAGTAAGAAGAGAAGATGTAAGTGTGCTTCGCCAACCCATGGTCCGGCATATAAATACATTTACTTAAGTCCATTGATTGCCTTGTGTGACAGCATCCATCCATCCACCCATCCATCTTTCTAACCCACTTATGTAAAGCAGGCTCATGCTATAGCTATCCTAGCAAGCAGGAACAATTTCCAGACAGGGTGCCGGTATGTTGCATGGCAAATACACATGCATACATTATAGGGTCAATTTAGCAATGCCAATCCACCTAATATGCATGTGCATGGAATGTGAGAGGAAACTGGATCACCTAGGGAGAACATGTAAAATGCATGCTGGAAACATCCGGGAAGCAAACCCATTCTCCATCATTGCAAGTCATCAGCCACTGTGCTGCCATTCAATTACAATGGTAATGATAATAATTAATTATTATTGCTGTGGTGGGTGCTTTGGAAGTTTGGGGTACTGGATCTGCTGTTGTGAGCTGTTCATTCTCTGTTCAACCAGAGCAAAAAGCTTCATTCATATTGCTGGCAGTAAGTCAGACTTGGTTGTTATGGGACTCTACCAGGTCTGTCCTCTGTCATCGATTCTGTTCCTGATTTTTATGGATAGAATTTCTAGGCGTAAACAAGGAGTGGAGGGTGTCAAATTCACCGACCTCAGAATCGCATCTCTGCTTTTAGTTGATTATGTGGTTCTGTTGGCTTCATTGGGCTGTGACCTCATACACACACTGGGGTGGTCTACAGCTGAGTGTGAAGGGCCGGGATGAGGATCAGCACCTCCAAGTCTAAGGTGAGAGATCTGAGCTAAAAGGCAAAGGTTTTAAATTACTGGTTGATGTACCTTCCTGCCCTCACCTGTGGTCAAAAGGGTAGTGACTCTAAAATAACTAAATTGCAGATACAAATGACAGAAATGAGCTTCCTTCATATTATATCCAGGTTCATATTATATCCAGGTTCAGTCTTAGTGATAGCGATAGGAGTGCACTCATTCGGGAGGATATCAAAGTAGTGCAGCTGCTCTTCTACATTGAAACGTGCCAGTTGAGGTGGTCTGGACATCTGATTAAGATGCCTTCTGGATGCCCTGGGGAGGTGTTCAACTGAAAGGAGACCATCGGACAGACCCAGGACACACTGGAGAGATGATATCTCCCAGCTGGTCTAGGAACACTTTGGCATCAAGATGGAGGAGGTGACAGGGAAAAGGGACACCAGGGCATCTTAACTGAGACTGCCACCTCCATGACCCAAACCTAGATGTGTGGCAGAAAATGGAGGGGTGGATGCTACCCTCAACATCTTTGATCCATGAAACTATTTATTTGTTTTTGTCCGCTATAGACACAAAAATAGTCACAATAATAATCCATCCATGCATCTTTCTAACCTGCTTATCTAAGGGAGGGGCATAGGGCAATTGAAGCCTATCCCAGCAATCACTTGGCGCAAGGTAGGAACAACACCAGGATAATAATAATCTGATGGATAATAATAATATTGTAATAAAAATAATATCATTCTCATACAAGTAAATGTTGTCCTCGATATCTTCCATCCACTGATCTAGACATATATTTTTCCAAAATATTCACAATAGTAATAGGTTTAACACTAGAATTACCAGAGCCTACGAAAAAACTCGTAGATCTGTCCCACCTTAAATCGCGTCTTAAATCCGTTTACACCTCTCCGCCAGAGTCTTTTGTCATCTAAATGTGCTGATAAACACAAGCTACTAGCAGCCAGCTATTCCATCCCCCCACCGACTTAGAACGAACTTCTCCTAGCTCATGCCATGCCTTGATTTGATTATCTGGGATTGAAGTGGAATTTTAGAGTGGAAATAATATAGCGTTATTTGGAATACACGCATTTCATGTGTGTTCCGTTTCTATAGTAGTCTGTGCAAACACATTTTTAAAACAGAAACGTTTTTCATATTCTAATAGTGGGCGGCACGGTGGCGCAGTGGGTAGCGCTGCTGCCTCGCAGTTGGGAGATCTGGGGACCTGGGTTCGATTCCCGGGTCCTCCCTGCGTGGAGTTTGCATGTTCTCCCCGTGTCTGCGTGGGTTTCCTCCGGGCGCTCCGGTTTCCTCCCACAGTCCAAAGACATGCAGGTTAGGTAGATTGGTGTTTCTAAATTGGCCTTCGTGTGTGCTTGGTGTGTGGGTGTGTTTGTGTGTGTCCTGCGGTGGGTTGGCACCCTGCCCAGGATTGTTTCCTGCCTTGTGCCCTGTGTTGGCTGGGATTGGCTCCAGCAGACCCCCGTGACCCTGTGTTCGGATTCAGCGGGTTGGAAAATGGATGGATGGATATTCTAATAGTCTGCGGTGGGTTGGCACCCTGCCCAGGATTGTTTCCTGCCTTGTGCCCTGTGTTGGCTGGGATTGGCTCCAGCAGACCCCCGTGACCCTGTGTTCGGATTCAGCGGGTTGGAAAATGGATGGATGGATGGATATTCTAATAGTAAATGACAAAATGTAGGCATAAACTATATAACGTATGAAGCCTGAAGTCCATTTATCAAAGAAACACTTTCACAAAAGGTACAAATAAGAGAACACGTGCGCTTTTATTCAAAAATATAACTGCACACAAAAAAAAAGCCGCGTTAGAATGCCACATTGACACTCTTACTACAACCGCCGTGGTGGCGTAATGGTATCAGTTCCTGACTGGGAATCAGAGGGTGGCGAGTTCGATCCCGCACGGCTCCACTTCGAGAAGTGAACTACTCTTATTCTTACAATTTTAGAATAACAACATAAATTTGATTTCAGTCTGTAACAGCTGGTATAACTTATGATACTGGTAAAGGTTAGCTTTTTTTTTTTTTTTAATTCACTTTTCATTCTCGCAGTCGCATTCAGAATCAATCCATACAACCCCATCTGACACAGCAGTTTCACATAAATAAAAGTGCACTTCTATTCAAGACTATAACCGAAGAATAAAGAAAGCAAGTTACAGTTGGTGGTTGATACGACAGCTTGCGTGGTGCAATGCTAAGAACTGCTGATTTCCGATCCGTGCTATATAAAATCATCACATTCAAATATTAACAGTTCCCACACACCCAAGGTCCGCCATTCCTCCATTTACGACATGTGTACTTGTTGCAGTGTACACACCTCTCTGTGCTATGGTTCCTATTACAGTGAATGAGCACCTGACACTGTACTTTCTTCCCTGGGGGAAGCTGAGGTCTTAGAACGGAAGTTTGTTGATGCTGTATCATCTTTTCTTTTTCCATCGCCTTTTCCTGTAATAAGCGACGACGAAGTTCCTCCGCAAGGTGAGCCATGAACACTCTTCTTTTCTCAGTGGACCTTATATGCCTTATACAGTACGTGTGTGTTCATCGCTGCTAGGTCAAGGATGTTGTAGAACACAGCAACCGGCCACCTGCGTGTTCCTGTTCGCACTGAATAAGCACGCGCCTTCTGGTCCATGATGTCAACGCCACGCTGGGGAAAAAAGAAAGACAAATATATGTGACATTTTGAAGAAATCATTTTATCACCAGAATACTTCGTCACACTAATATTTTTTTCATTAGCATACCTTCATGTGGTTGTAGTCTGTGACCGTGTTTGGTTTTTTTTTTTTTATCTTGCCCAATCTCCACATCATGGTGCATTGTGCTGAGAACAACAGACAACTTCTTCACGTCAATTTCGCTGGCTAATAGACTGCTGCACCGCAATACAACTCTGCTTGGCACCATGAATAAAGTGCGACGGGAACTTCCACCTACAGCTAAAGTCAGTTCAGTACACGAACAATTCTCCACGCTGGTGTTTAGATCTCCCAGTGCCATGCTGACAGTGTATGTGCCCAAAAAGAAGAAGTCTTTCTGCATTCTCAGCACAATGCACCATGATGTGGAGATTGGGCAAGATAAAAAAAAAAAAACAAACACGGTCACAGACTACAACCACATGAAGGTATGCTAATGAAAAAAATATTAGTGTGACGAAGTATTCTGGTGATAAAATGATTTCTTCAAAATGTCACATATATTTGACTTTCTTTTTTCCCCAGTGTGGCGTTGACATCATGGACCAGAAGGCGCGTGCTTATTCAGTGCGAACAGGAACACGCAGGTGGCCGGTTGCTGTGTTCTACAACATCCTTGACCTAGCAGCGATGAACGCACACATACTGTATAAGGCATACACGGGGTTCACGTAGAAAAGAAAAGTGTTCATGGCTCACCTTGCAGAGGAACTTCATCGTCGCTTCTTACAGGAAAAGGCGATGGAAAAAGAAAAGATGATACAGCATCAACAAACTTCCGTTCTAAGACCTCAGCTTCCCCCAGGGAAGAAAGTACAGTGTCAGGTGCTCATTCACTGCAATAGGAACCATAGCACAGAGAGGTGTGTACACTGCAATAAGTACACATGTCGTAAATGGAGGAATGGCGGACCTTGGGTGTGTGGGAACTGTTAATATTTGAATGTGATGATTTTATATAGCACGGATCGGAAATCAGCAGTTCTTAGCATTGCACCACGCAAGCTGTCGTATCAACCACCAACTGTAACTTGCTTTCTTTATTCTTCGGTTATAGTCTTGAATAAAAGTGCACTTTTATTTATGTGAAAACAGCTGTGTCAGATGGGGTTGTATGGATTGATTCTGAATGCGACTGCGAGAATGAAAAGTGAATTATTAAAAAAAAAAAAAAAAAGCTAACCTTTACCAGTATCATAAGTTACACCGGCTGTTACAGACTGAAATCAAATTTATGTTGTTATTCTAAAATTGTAAGAATAAGAGTAGTTCACTTCTCGAAGTGGAGCCGTGTGGGATCAAACTCGCCACCCTCTGATTCCCAGTCAGGAACTGATACCATTACGCCACCGCGGCGGTTGTAGTAAGAGTGTCAATGTGGCATGCTAACACGGCTTTTTTTTTTTTGTGCAGTTATATTTTTGAATAAAAGCGCACGTGTTCTCTTATTTGTACCTTTTGTGAAAGTGTTTCTTTGATATATGGACTTCAGGCTTCATACGTTATATAGTTTATGCCTACATTTTGTCATTTACTATTAGAATATGAAAAACGTTTCTGTTTTAAAAATGTGTTTGCACAGACTACTATAGAAACGGAACACACATGAAATGCGTGTATTCCAAATAACGCTATATTATTTCCACTCTAAAACTCCACTTCAATCCCAGATAATCAAATCAAGGCAAGGCATGAGCTAGGAGAAGTTCGTTCTAAGTCGGTGGGGGGATGGAATAGCTGGCTGCTAGTAGCTTGTGTTTATCAGCACATTTAGATGACAAAAGACTCTGGCGGAGAGGTGCAAACGGATTTAAGACGCGATTTAAGGTTGGACGGATCTACGAGTTTTTTCGTAGGCTCTGGTAATTCTAGTGTTAAGTTTGTATTAGATAGTGTTTCAGGAGGCATGTTTTACTTTACTGATAAGAACAGCTATGCTTTGACGGTTACCTAACCAACCCAAAGGTCTTTAGGAGATAGTGTTAAATACTGACTTGGGTTTGAAATTTGTGGTGGAAGTGAAGTGCACCTTACAGCCTGGAAGGGGGACAAGAAAAGTTTTGACACGTGAACCCATCCCCCAAAGATAAAAGCCTAGATCTGAGGGCAGGGCTGTAAAGGAAGTTTGTGGACCCTTTGGTCTAAAGCAGCGGTTTCAAACTTCTTTAGAATTTCTTGCGTGGCGGTCCCTTTAAAAATTGTTTGATGGCTCGCGGACCCTTTTATTAAAAATTAAAAGATCAATATTATTTCAAGAAAACTGGGGGCACCAAATACTTTGCACAAGGGTGCCACATACCCACTACGCAGCACTGCATAGGCTGCTGTGAATAAAACATTTTTTGACAATTATTTATTCAGAAAATATTACGTACATCTTAGTTATTAAATTTAAGTTAAAATTTTAATGGGATGGATGCATCTGCTTTGCCTTAACCATTTGCATTGAGCGGGCAATTTCACCACTTAAAAACACAAAAAATGTAAAATATGTTGTTTGTTGATTATCTGTATCCACCTTTAGCGCTGTTATTTGCTTCTAAAATATACAAAAACTGTTTGCAAGTGCTTTGATTCTATGAAAGAATCGATAATTTTTGATTATGATAAAAATAAAAAGGGCTGGTTTGTGCCGAGTGATAACGGTGGGAAAACAATGCAGTGGCAGCGAATAACGGAACAGTGGATTAGTGGTTGGGTCTAGGTGGTGGGGGTAACGACAGAGCTCAGTCACTTACTTCCCCTCGGATGGTAAAGGTTAATAATTATAAAAAAATAAATAGTATAAATATGCAATCATTTCTCACGGTCCCACCAAAACTGCTTCCCCTAGGGGACCGCGGACCCAAGTTTGAGAACCGCTGGTCTAAAGTATGACTCTTTATGATTGGTCTTGAATTACAGGCCATTGCGTACCACAATGCCCTATTGGTTCATGACTTGTAGCAGGAATTGGTATTAGTTGGTCACTCTGCATTTCTCTTTCTTGCCATCTTGCTATGATGAGAAGACCACCTCCAGTTCTTGCTATTTCTCCATGATGAAGACAACCCTATCTCGGTATGTGGTCTGCTTCAATACTCCATTCAAATGCCATGTGGTGCAAGGACCAAGCTACACTGAAGAAAAGCTGAGAGCTGCCTGTGGATATAAGACACACTGCTACATAGAATGTAATGATGTTTTTGACACATTCATTTTACTTTGCTAATAGAGTGGTCATATTATCTAAAATACATAATTATATTTGTAGCTCGTACTGCCTGTTTTTTTTTTACTCTAATTGCCTGAGGTTGTACATATAAAGGGGGAAGGGTGATAAAGCGCTAAAATACAGTACCAGACCCCAGAACTATTAACTGTTTGGGATTGAAAGGATTTTGGTAAAGTCTACGTAGTTAAAGAGTATAAGGGGGAAAATCCAACAAAAAACACTCTTTTCCAGGGCAGGATCTTACGGCACCTATCTCAGCAACCATTGGACGCAAGACAGGAGCAACATTTTAATTTTATGTTTTCATGCAGAATGGAGAGAAAAAATTTTCTGATATAACAGCCAACAGTGGCCAATGCTGTGCAATGACAAACAATGTGAATAACGTCAATGGAAAAAAGAAATGAAATCTTAAAATTACTTGTGTCATATTATCCACCATGTCAGTTATCTAGTCGTTTGTTAAAAATGCAAGCTTTTTTGTTAAAATATTTTTAGTTACTTACAGATTAAGCAACGCAAATCATAAAAAGGAAACAAATTGAAAACAGGACCCTTCTTCAGTGAATTAATTAGTCGTAGAACAGTACTGAGTTGAGGAGACCCTGGAAAGGTGGAGATATGCTCTAAAGAGGAGAGGAATGAAGGTCAGTAGGAACAAAACAGAATACATGTGTGTAAATGAGAGGGAGGTCATTGGAATGGTGAGGATGCAAGGAGTAGAGTTGGCGAAGGTGGATGAGTTTAAATTCTTGGGATCAACAGTACAGAGTAATGGGGATTGTGGAAGAGAAGTGAAATAGAGAGTGCAGGCAGGGTGGAATGGGTGGAGAAGAGTGTCAGGAGTGATTTATGACAGACAAGAGTGAAAGGGAAGGTCTACGGGACGGTAGTGAGACCAGCTTTGTTATATGGGTTGGAGACGGTAGCTCTTACCAGAAAGCAGGAGACAGAGCTGGAGGTAGCAGAGTTAAAGATGTTAAGATTTGCATTGGGTGTGACGAGGATGGGCAGGATTAGAAATGAGTACATTAGAGGGTCAGCTCAAGTTGGACGGTTGGGAGACAAAGTCAGAGAGGCGAGATTGCGTTGGTTTGGACATGTGCAGAGGAGAGATACTGAGTATATTGGGAGAAGGATGCTAAGGGTAGAGCTGCCAGGCAAGAGAAAAAGAGGAAGGCCTAAGCGAAGGTTTATGGTTGTGGTGAGAGAGGACATGCAGGTGATGAGTGTAACAGAACAAGATGCAGAGGTCAGAAAGATATGGAAGAAGATGATCCACTGTGGCAACTCCTAACGCGAGCAGCCAAAAGAAGATGAAGAAGAAGAACAGTACTGAGTTTAACTGTTGCTCAGTGTGCTGTGCTGTGAGATGCTAAGAAAGAGTTAAAAAACTTTCCCCAGAAACAGCTGATTGACGGCTAACATCAGTGCAGTCTCAAAGCATGTAGATGTAGTTTTATTTGTGAACTGGCAGTAAAAGTGGAGTAAATTTGCAGTAACGGTAGCCCTTTTTTTCAGTTTTGTCTTTGAAAGAGAAGTTGTATTTTTCTAATTTATTTATAAAATAAATAATAAAGTGTGCAACTCTCATTCTCAATTGGAAATTTAATTTCCCTGGATATGACTGTGTCAAGGAAATTTTGGCTATTGGCAAATGGTTTGTTATGCCAGGACTGAAATTTTCAATGTTGCATAGTTCCCTACTTCATGACACTGAATTCTTCCTAGGTCAGCTATGTTGAGATCACACTTTTTCAACATAAGGAGGCATTTCATATCATTGTCTTTTTGTGGCACTGTGAAATTTTAGCTGTTTTTTTATACATTTTGTTTTAATGCATGGCAAGCAAAATTTCCCATCCGTTAAATCTTTTTTTTTCTTTTTTTCTTTACTGGGTAATGTATGCTTTCCTTAGTTTAGAAGAAAAATGAAAGTTTTCAGTGAGAGTATAAAAGAGTTTTTTTTTTATTTTTTACTTTTTATAGCTATAATTCATCTGTGAATGACAAAGTCTTTCCAAAACAGAATCACATTTCTTCTGAGAGAGTAAAAGAAACAGATACTTTTGAAAATTGAAAGGATTATAACATGCAACAAATAGAACCATTTAATTAAAAATATGCGTTTCCAATTTTCATTGTCAGCTCTCAGGTCGTTTGTAATAGTTTACTGGATAGCCATTCCACATTTTGTGCTTACTATAGGTGTACAGTAATCCCTCCTCCATCGCGGGGGTTGCGTTCCAGAGCCACCCGCGAAGTAGGAAAATCCGCGAAGTAGAAACCATATGTTTATATGGTTATTTTTATATTGTCATGCTTGGGTCACAGATTTGCGCAGAAACACAGGAGGTTGTAGAGAGACAGGAACGTTATTCAAACACTGCAAACAAACATTTGTCTCTTTTTCAAAAGTTTAAACTGTGCTCCATGACAAGACAGAGATGACAGTTCTGTCTCACAATTAAAAGAATGCAAACATATCTTCCTTTTCAAAGGAGTGCAAAGCAAGCAGTCAAAAAAAAAATCAATACGGCTTTTAAGTATGCGAAGCACCGCCGGTACAAAGCTGTTGAAGGCGGCAGCTCACACCCCCTCTGTCAGGAGCAGGAAGAGAGAGAGAGAGAGAGAGAGAGAGAGAGATAGCGAGAGACAGATAAAAAAAATCAATACGTGCCCTTTGAGCTTTTAAGTATGCGAAGCTCCGTGCAGCCTGTCCTTCAGGAAGCAGCTGCACACAGCCCCCCTGCTCACACCCCCCTACGTCAGCGCAAGAGAGAGAGAGAGCGAGAGAGAAAGTTAGCTGGATAGCTTTTCAGCCATCTGCCAATAGCGTCCCTTGTATGAAATCAACTGGGCAAACCAACTGAGGAAGCATGTACCAGAAATTAAAAGACCTATTGTCCGCAGAAACCCGCGAAGCAGCGAAAAATCCGCGATATATATTTAAATATGCTTACATATAAAATCCGCGATGGAGTGAAGCCGCGAAAGGCGAAGCGCGATATAGCGAGGGATCACTGTATAAGGAATAATTTTCTGTTAGCAATGATTTTGGCAAGGCTAATATTTTTATAGTGGCTAACTGTTTGGACATTGAGGAGTTTCGATAGTAAATCATTTTAGAATGAAAAATAATCATTGGTGAGTTCAATTTTTATCCTTATCTTTAATCATTTTATAACTTAAACTATTTTTTGACAACCTGTTTGGTTTGGATATATATCAATAATTTTGCTTGTCATTCCCCTGACATTGAATTTTAAGTTATTACCTGGATCAGTGTTTAATTACAAAGATGCTAAGAAAGACCAATTCCTAATGCATACAATACATTGCACTTACAGTTGGCAATACATTTACATTTTATATTTTCACTGACAATTAGTGCCAGCCTCATGAAGTTTGATTTTATGGTGCTGCACTTATATTTCACAATAATAAGTATAGTCCTATTTAGTGGATTACCAAGTAAAAAGGAATGGAACATAAGTTTGCTGGTAATGGAATCTGGAATACATCAGGTTTATTAAAGCAAATGGTGTTTGAAATAAACGTTTTGTTAAAATGCAACACTGTTGATCAGTTTGTTTTTTATGGAGCTTAATGTGTTAATTTCATATTTAGCAAGCATTCAAGATGACCAAGACCAAGCAACAACAGAGCAATCAGGTTAGCTGAGTAAAGTCACCATTAGCACTAGAGATTTACAAAATTTCTATAGAACAAGTCAAACAATGCTATCATCAGATGTCTGTCATTCAATACAAAATAAATGAGAAAAATGCTCCTGTACAGTATTTACTTATTAACCTTCAATTGCAGTGCTCATTGATTAGTAAATACTGGCATAATTATTCCTGATATTATAGTAATACATAAAGCAATGCTTAATTAACATAATTTTATTTTGTTCTTTATTTCGCCTTATACAATTTCTTGTATTAGGAATTTGTTAGTTTTCGCATACCCCTTGGGGTCAGTGCGCAGGGTCAGCCATTGTACAGCGCCCCTGGAGCAATTACAGGTTAAGGGTCTTGCTCAAGGGCCCAGCAGAGTAGGATCTCGTTTGGCAGTGATGGGAATTCGAACCAGCAACCTTTTGGATACCAGCACAAATCCTTAGCCTCAGAGCCACGATGATAATAATGAGCCATAATGATAATACTCTACCATTATTTCTACCAAAATTAATTCCAATACTGTATTAGTTGCTTAGGTGGCAAGCAGTTATACTGTGCTGGATGAAAATTTTTGAGATGCATTTGAAAAACATTTAAACAGAAAACATCTAAAATGAACTTTTTTTTGCAAATGTTAGAGATGTTGTGGAAACCATGCCTGGTAGGAGATATTTACATATTAAAAGAAAGCAATATATTGTAATGAATGGCATATGTGTAGTGCTGGTAGTGGGAGGCAATCAGGGAGCATGCATTTCATTGGGCTGTTGGATAATATAAAGTGGGATGGGCAGTGGTTGTTTTGCAGGCTTTAGGTACCTACACATACATATATGCTCTGTGCTTAGGGCTAAAGCGCCACATCCCTGACGGTGATAAAGAAAAAATTACATGCATGTTTATTGTTTTCTGGAGAAATTAGAACTGCTGAATAAATTCTTTGTGTTGTAATCTGTTGTTGCATGAATATTTCACTGAAGTGAGCAACAATATACATATTTCATTTTCATCAATTTAAAAAGCAGAAAGGTGGAGAGGTAAGTTATTAGTCTAGCTGCTTACTTGTTAAAGAGCTTATTTATGCAGCTACAGGTGATGCTAGTTGCATTTGGTGACATTTGTACACAATAGCACAAAAGGACTGAAAACAGTGATGGAGTACACGCTGTACTGTATGAATTAGCATTAAGGATGGCTGCTATGTATTCACCTGAATCAAAGCTGGTTTTTCTTTGGGTCCTAAGCTGCCTTGAAAGCTTGCATATTTAATCTGTTCAATTTGCCAATAAAAGGTGTAATTTTGCCAGACTTCACATAGCATCTATTATGGCTAACACGGTATATAACATCCTTAACCTTTGTAATTAAAATTTATCTCCTAGTATCTTGTAATGCTCTTTGAGCTGCCTATCTTGAATGAAAATGTACTATAGAAATAAATACTTTGGTGGTGGTGTTTGTAACTTTCAAAGGAGAATAGTTATTATTCTTTAATAAAAAGAATTTACTTGTAAATGTCTGAAAATGTTGTGGGACGGAAGAATAATGGCAAGCACTGCTGCTTCATGGATCCAGCATCCTTATGGAATCTGCATGTTCTCTTATGTGACAGCATAGGTTTTCCCCTCATGTCCTCAAAAAAGTGCATGTTAGGTAAATTGGCATCTCTGAACTGGTTCCAGAGTAAGTGTATGGGTGTATGCATGAGTGAGTCCTGTGACTGATTGGCATCTTGCTGACCCTGAGATTAAATCGGTTTGTGAATGTTATGTGTATTAATCTGTTTTATAATGTCCTCCCCTAGTTTGATCACTGATAGTGTTGCATTAAAACATCTAGAGTCTTCTTATTAATCTCATAAATGGTGTATGAATACATAAATAAAAGTAACACATTAATTACAAGATAATTTGTTTTAGTAATTCTATTTATCATATTTTTTCTCCATTGATTTTATATTTGTTTCACACTTCTCTTTATTTAAGGCAGAAGTGGCCATCTTTAGGTCTCCTGTCACTGAATCCCTATGTTATTTTTTCTCTTCCCTTGAAAACATGAAGAAAGATGAAAGGCACTTAAATGAAAATTTAATATTAGGAATTTTTGCTTGTTTCTTTGACCACAATTTATTGCTTTCTGATATGGGTTTAGATGCATGATTTGTCTTCTTTCTCACTCTGTGTTATGCCATTTGCCTGTACCCCTATAATAATTTGCCTGTTTCCAGTCAATGCCTTCTTTTCCTGATCATTTTGCTTTAAAGTAAATAATTTCTTTTGAGCAAATCTAAAAATACATAGACTTACAATAATTCATGGATCATGAATAATTCATGGATCATGTAGTGTGTATTATAGACTACAAAGCTGATCCTTGAAGCTCAAGGACTCCAGTTCAGTTCCTATCTACCCTCAAACCACTACATTCAATTAAAACATAACAGAAATTTTGATAAGAATACATCTCTCAGCCAAATTTGCATTTTCAACCCACGTTAACCTAATTTTAGTAATGTCTTGTATTATCAAGTCATGATTTCAAGGGTTCCCTAAGTACTACTATCTAATACACTACTTGGTAATGTATTCAGTGTATTTATAGTTCTTATTGTGAATACAAACTTTATGGCATAGTTGAAAATATTAACCTTTAACTGTTTTCTATATGTTCAAAAGCTTCTTTTCAAATGAATTTTAATTAATTTTCATCAAGTGACTTCCATTTTGTACATAGGAACAAAGCAGACTAGCTATGAACATGTAGAATGCATCACTAACGCTGAGGCACATTATAGTACAATAGGAACAAAGCAGACTAGCTATGAACATGTAGAATGCATCACTAACGCTGAGGCACATTATAGTACATACTTTGTCACTATTTTCAGTTATTCTATGCATTTGTTCACAGATGTCACGGAATATAACTGGTGGTACAGGTAGCCTTGCAGTGAGCTTGTCATGGGTAAACATACGGATAGATAAACAGACATCGGGGGGAAAGCTGTTACATTCATGCTTGTTTCACCAAGGGGTGACCCCTCACCTGCTTTTCAGGTGTAATTGTTTCACCATTCGTACTCCCAGTACTCTGCTACCATGCTTTTATGTGTGTGATTGTTTTACTAGGTAGGAATACTGCACCCCCAACTTTAACATCCGCCATCGTTTTACCAAGAGGGATCCCCTGACCTCACCACTTTTACATGCACATCTGACTCACCAGGGGAAACCTGTCTTGGTCTGATGTTAACATTTGTCTCACCAGTAAACTTAAAAAGGAAAAACTGAGCTATGAAACCATAAAGGTTGAGAAACACTAATTTAAAGGACAGTAATATTGCTTCACAGAGACATTTTATTAATAGGTTTTAAACTTTTTTCTGTAAAATAAGTAAAACAGCATTACGCATTTTTGCTGATTTCCTATTTACAGATATTTGCAGTGCAGATTCTGACTTACCTACATAATCAGGTCATGAACAACCACAGGGAAAGTACAAATTTGTAATCCCAGGCCCTCCTCTATCAGGATATTATACCATGGTGACCCTTTTGGTGATATAATTTGCAATTATATAATGTTGTTATGTTTATGAAACACCATCTTGCAATACCAAGTACACATTTGAATAAACCAATCAAACATACCAAAGTCTGTCTGAATTACTTCATTGGTTGTCAATGTTTGATGCAGTGCTTGTGATATGGATATGTTTATCACTTGTGTGGCGATATGCTGATTTCTAAAAAAAAAATAAAATTAAACATGACACAGTAACTTGTAAAATGTCTTGAAAGTCAGTGCCAGTTAAAGCAAGTTCAACAACGAATCTGTTAAATATATCATCGTCTTCATGTTATCCTCTGCAAAGATTATGAAAGGGTTTATGAGTTATCTCGCCCCATGAAGAACCACAAATTGACCATAAAAAAAACTTGCTCAGACATTATTAGCTAAAATTGTTTAACAAGATAGTTAACTATGGAAAGAAAAAAAAACTGCTAGCAGGATATAACATGCTGCCACCAGAATGCAAAAGACAAGTTACAAATTAAGGTCATTGAGTGGGATAGATATTTTAAAGTAGGATCTGTAGTTTGTCTTTAATAGAAGTGTGAAGTGCATAATATACTTTCACTAGCAGCTTGGTGAAAGTTTCTATTATGTAATATTTGGGCTGGCAGCATTAAACCAGTGTGTAATAAACCCCATGGTAGTTGCAGGAGGCAGAATATGGGCGAGGGAATGGGTTCCTATTAATACTCCTTTATTGGCTGAAGATATAATTCTGTGTAGAGGAAAAGACACCACCAACTCATGTCTCAAAGTAGTGCTGATGCATGCTTTAACAGCAGTGACACTTGTCTGGTTGAATTCCGTTGTCAGATTTCTCAGCTTTCTACTGATATGGAAGTTATATTTTCACTTATTGTGTCTTTTAAATAATATATGATTAGTCAATACATGAATATTTTAAGTATTGTTTTGCTTGGAAATATCTTCACAAGATACTTTATAAAGTTTGCAATACAGAGCAGCACAAGGTAACAAGGCAGAATATAGGTCATTTTGAAAAAAATGACTGTCAAATCCCAGGTGTAAGTGTGCAAAAATATCTGGTAATATATTTATTGCCATTAACTTGCTTTGAACACTATTAAAACTCATTGACAGATTTCTGCCATTTTTTTAAAGCGTTGCTGATACTGATAGAAATATGAATGTCAGTTGCTCAGGTTTGTGTACATTTTAAAATATTTATATTTATATATAGTCATTTCTTCAGACATGTATCAGTGAGGTTATTACTGTATGTTTGAATTACATGTGTTTGTTATTTCCATTTTGTTTGTTTTATGTAGATGCAATGCACCAACAAAATCAGGCCCTGCTATGGAAAGTTGTGAAAGCTTTCTGCTGGAAGAACTGATTACTGATTGGAGAGGGGAACTTGATGAGTTTAAGTGCAAGGAAGAAAAATGGGAAAAGGAGCGAGAGGTAAGATTTTTCACTGTGAACTCTGAAGCATTGATTTTAATAACATACTACTCTCATCTGCAAAAGACGGAAAAGAATTAAATGTTATTTTTCTATACCAATTTTGCTCCAGTGTTGAACCTTGTATCAGAGGCTTGTAATAAACATCGTAGTATTTTTACAGGAGACTTAAATACTTAAAGCATTTTAAAATTTTGGTTGATTGTATTATAGTTCAAAAATTTGTATTTTTTGTTTGTAAAAAAACATTGCATAAAATAGGCAGGCTTGGCTCTACATGGTACTATATTTTGTTAAGAGCATTTTTTGCAATGAAGTATATAGAATAAATGTTTGGAAAATGTAATCCATTTTTTCAAGTTAGTATACTTTTCAGGTTGGCATTTATTAATATGTTTCTTTCATGTAATACTACATAGGTATGTGGTGGTACAAAGTAAACCATAATAACTACGACCCCATAATCATTTATTTGATTTATGGTATTCATGAATCAGTTCTCCAAACTTACTTCCAACTTCCAGGTAGCAGAGCCCCGTAGCTTGAACCTGAACTCAAGCCTATCTCAACTGCATCAGGTACAAAACAGGAAAAGACCATGAATGGGGTACTGACACATCCCAGTTATTTGTAAGAATATATTCTGTGGCTAATTACTCATGGCCCTTCTCAAATCAAATCAGAATCAAATCAATTTGTCACATTCAAATTATACCTATTATATTACCTTGATATAATTACTATACTACTATAATTACTATTACTGTTATTATGTATATATGTGTATGTGTATGTATTGTATCTGAGTAATAAAACACAAACTGTTTCTCCACAAATTGTTCACTTTATAGAAGACTACAGGCAGTGCAGTGGACTTTCATGTAAAATGTCAGCGTTTAAGACGCTCAATGTATGCTAATATTATGTACACTTTGTAGGCTTGCATTTTATTTGGTGCATAATGAAATTGACTCTGAAACTTATTCCACTATAGCAGCATGTTAAAAATATTTTTTGGTTAATGTGCTGTCTTTTGGACACCAGTGAGATGTGTTTAAGGATTTTTTTTTATTTTTGTGTTCATTGTCATTGACCAGGCCATTTCTAGGATCAGCAATGTAATGTGTGCATAATTCAAACAGCCAAAGTGCTTTAAAATGGAGGAGGAAGAGAGTGATTTGCCTATATTCTTGTCTACATGATAACCCAGATATCACTAAATGCTCATTAAGTGTTATCACTGGGTTGGTAAGGAAGTGGAACCTGAAGTTTGAATTGGCTCTCAATGACTGCTTCCAAATAATTTATTGGGAAATGATGTGCCAGTCACATTGTAATGATATTGAGGTTCTCAGTCCCTGCCTTACAGACTGTATGAATTTCTGTGTAGACACTGTGGTACCCTCAAATACAGTGTATTGCTTTTCAAATAACAAGCTGTGGATTACTAAGGAGCTTAAATGTCTCCTGAATGAGATAAAGAGAACATTTCAAATCCAGTGACAAAGAGGCTCTGAAGGAAACACAGTGGATGCTAAAGAAAAAACTAAGTGAAGGAAAGGAAGCTTACAGGGCTGAATTAGAGAACAAACTTAATTGGAACATGATAAAAGATGACTGGAGTGGTCTGGGCATAATTATTGGAGTTGAGCAATCCAATTCTCAGGTGCTAGAAGGAGATGGGGACAAAGCCAACACCCTGAACCAATTTTTAATAGGTTTTTCCTCCCACTGCTGCCTTCTTCCAGTGACCACTTGCCACACACCATCTCTACTACTTCAACAACTCCTACCACTACTACTAGAATGTTCAGTAATGAGTCCACCTCTGAACATCAGTATAGGCTGTCAATAACTGAACATTAGAACTTTAGAACACTCTAGATGAGAACAGGCCATTCAGCCCAACAAAGCTCGCCAGTCCTATCCACTTATTTCTTCCAAAAAAACATCAAGTCGAGTTTTGAAAGTCCCTAAAGTCTTACTATCTACCACACTACTTGGTAGCTTATTCCAAATGTCTATCGTTCGTTTTGTAAATAAAAACTTGCTAATATTTGTGTGAAATTTACCCATAGGGTGGCGCAGTGGCTCTGCTGCCTCGCGGTTAGGAGACCCGGGTTCGCTTCCTGGGTCCTCCCTGCGTCGAGTTTGCATGTTCTCCCCGTGTCTGCATGGGTTTCCTCCCACAGTCCAAAGACATGCAGGTTAGGTGGATTGTCCCTAGTGTGTGCTTGGTGTGTGGGTGTGTGTGTGCGTGCCCTGCGGTGGGCTGGCGCCCTGCCAGGGGTTTGTTTCCTGCCTTGTGCCCTGTCTTGGCAGGGATTGGCTCCAGCAGACCCCCGTGACCCTGTAGATAGGATATAGCGGGTTGGGTAATGGATGAATTTACCCTTAACAAATTTCCAACTATGTCCCCGTGTTCTTAATGAACTCATTTTAAAATAACAGTCTCGATCCACTGTACTAATTCCCTTCATAATTTTAAACACTTCAATCATGTCACGTCTTAATCTTCTTTTGCTTAAACTGTATAGGCTCAGCTCTTTTCATCTTTCCTCATAATTCAACCCCTGTAGCCCTGGGATCAGCTTAGTCGCTCTTCTCTGGACCTTTTCTAGTGCTTCAGAGTCCTTTTTGTAGCCTGGAGACCAAAATTGCACACAGTATTCAAAATGAGGCCTCACCAGTACATTATTAGCATTATTAAGGTTGAGCATAACCTCCTTGGACTTGTACTCCACACACCATGTTATAACGTAACAGTCTGGTTGTCTTCTTAATGGCTTCTGAACACTGTTGGGAAGTTGATAGCTTAGAGTCCACTATGACTCCTAAATCCTTCTCATAAGGTGTACTCTCGATTTTCCAACCACCCATTGTGTATTCAGACCTAACATTTTTACTTCCTATGTGTAATACTTTACATTTACTGACATTAAATTTCAAGTTTGCCCTAACTACACACAGGAAAGCCACAGTAGCAGGTGGAGTCAGTCCTTGAATTCTGATGGCCTGTGCTGACCAACTTTGTGGTATCCTCTGACATTTGTTCAGTCTGTCCCTAAGGCTCCAGAAAGTGCCACTACTGTGGAAAACAATCCTGCATTGTTCTGGTAAGCTCAGAGATATACACACTGATGAGCCTATGGTGTCATGGATAACAGACTATCTGTCTGGCAGACTGCAATTTGTGAGACTCAAGGACTTGCCTCTGATATGGATGTAAGCAACACTGGAACACCACGAGGAATAGTCCTGTCTCCTTTCCTTTTTACTCCCTAAGCCTCAGAATCAGAATTCACTTTATTGGCCAAGTACACTAATGCATACTAGGTATTTGTCTTCATATTATTTGTGCAACATTTAAAGACAACAAAGAATACAAAAGATAAATATAAGAAGATAAAATATAAAATGATAAAATATGATGCAACATACAAGGGCAATGCAAAAAAATAAAGAGATAGTAGGATAGCAATATCCAGGCAGTAATGTGTGGAGGTATGCATAAATACTGAGTAGAAGCTCATTCCTGATTAGTAAGAATATCTGTTTAAGTGATGTGTTGTTTTAGCTTTCACTGCACGAAGATGTCTACTGGAGGAAAGTCTTTGAAACAAGTGATGTCCTGGGTGAGTCGGATCAGCAATGATCTTTGTGCCCTCTTCCTTTCCCTGGACTCGTATAAGACTTCAGTGTGCAGTAAGTTACAGCCTATGATCCTTTCACAATCTTTCATGATGCATTGCATATTGGCAGCACCAAATCAGACAGTTATAGATGAGGCCGGAATGGACTTGATGATGGCTTTGTAGAATTGGACCGATATTACTTGAGGGAATTGAATTTCCTCAGCTGATGCAAAAAGAACATTCTCTGATAGTCATTCATAATGCATGTGGTGTTATTGTCCCACTTAAGGTTTTGTGACAGCACAGTGCCCAGAAACTTGAATAATTCTGTCATCCCAATGGCTGTCTATTTATAGCAATTGATAGACATCTTATCTCTGTGATGGTCTTCTCTCTCATGTTGCTCTTCCTTTTTTGTTCAGTTTCTATGTGCAGCATGCCTCTTACTTAAAAAGATATTTTTTCATGTACTTAGAATCAGTAACATGTTTGCATTACATCAGTGTTTTCTTTCCTATGCTGATTTTTCATCTGATCCTAATTACTCCAGGATGGTAAATAGATTAATTTTTGTACTGTACATTCCAAAGAAATTAAGCAAAAAATAAAGATTCAGATCAACAACAGTACAAAGTCAAAGCCAACACCTAGCAGTTTGTACTAATATCGATTAAAAAATGCAAAATGTCCAATAAAGATTTCAGCATGTAAAAATTATGGAATTTTTAATCTTTTAGGTATGTTTTGAGGTCAATATAGGGCGGAGTGGTGGCTCTGAGGCTAAGGATCTGTGCTGGTATCCAGAAGGTTACCGGTTCGAATCCCCGTCACTGCCAAAAGAGATCCTACTCTGCTGGGCCCTTGAGCAAGGCCCTTAACCTGTAATTGCTCCAGGGGCGCTGTACAATGGCTGACCCTGCGCTCTGACCCCAAGGGGTATGCGAAAACTACGAAATTCCTAATACAAGAAATTGTATAAGGCAAAATAAAAAACAAAAAAAAAAAAATATGTGGAGTCCTAGTAGTCCTGAGTTTATGGTTTGTTTAAGAATAGTTCCAATGAGCTTTGCTTGAGACTGGCTGTTTTGTCAGCGTCTAATGTAAGTTGCAGTTCAAATCTGAATTTGTATTAACTATCTTCTTCTAAGTTTCTATTTAACATATTGTCAAATTCATACTCCATTACTGTGAGTTTAAGCATTTACTCTTCATATGGTGTATTTCTATTATCATACACTGACTGCACCTCTGGTTTTTCTAATGATAATAAGGAGGGCTGTAAATGTAGTTGACAAGGTAAACAACTGCACAATAAGAAATCAACACATTTCCCTGAAAAGCACCCTAATTGTTAGGCTTATACTCAAAACAGAATATATGGGTTTGCCTGATAATTATATCAGTGTTTGTTTAATAAATTTTTGAGGTCAGATTTTTATAAAAATATCAATGAAGAGCACTGAACAAATAGGAACTAGAACACCTTTTCCAAATAGTAAAAACAAAAGCAACCCCATTTGTTTAATTAATAATTAAAGTACCCTTTGCAAATTGCTTGAACACTTTGTAAATGAAATTACTAACTTTTCAAGAATAACAGATATTAGGGAGCATATTGATGCTGTGTGAAGGAGATTAACTATTTTTAGTCAGGAGACAGGTGAGTGACAGCAGGACAAGTTCTGATTTCAGAATACTGTCATTGAGATGTACTTTAAAATGACTTAATTAGGCACATTGCAGGGAAAGAGCAATCACATATAATGATTGTTGCCTTTACCAGTGGCTGAAAACTGAATTGATGTCTCTGTAATACTAATACTTACTTTGTGTGCAGTTCACTTCATCTTTTAATTTTCTGACAGATTTACAATGCACTGCCTGTTGATGGCTGTCACTCCTCCTCATTTGCAATTCCCACTCTCCTAAAAGTGCCTTATAAGTATTGAACACAAAATTGGCAGTCATGAGGCATAATAAAATGTTGTAATAGACTGATTTCACATACTTGAACACATATTAAAGAAAAACACTGACCCATTCTAAGACTAAGCAATACATCTCACAGTATAAAACTGAAACATACTATTTTTGCACAAAAAGACAACAGTTAGACAAAATAAAACATAATAGCTGAAAAAGACATTCTTCAGATGTGCTTCACTGAGACTGTGCCTCTGGATGTCATCAGCCTCCCTGTAACCCATCACAACAAAGGAGTATCACACAGATCCAGAGACCTCATTTGCAGATATTTCTCAGCATACTTTCTCATTATTGTCTCATTACTGTCTGCACATAGGCTTAACCACTCATACTGTACTTTTGTTCTTGATGGTTATTAATAATTTTATTCACATTCAAATTTAATATAATGGAATATATTTTCACATTTTTTTTATTTTAAAGAAATTAAAATGTGCAGCAAATAAAATGGTTAAAGGAAGTAAGTTTTATAGGAAATAATGTGATAATAATTTATAATTTAGACAGATGGACTTTGTTGTAACCCTTAGCAGTGCATGATCATGTTAACCCCTATATATAGCCACAGTTTTCTTTGGAATATCCTAAACATTTATTCTTGTTAATTTACAAAGCATTTAAGAGACCAAGTTATCCCAAACATCATAGTACCATGGTTTTTTCAGTTACCCTAGTTAAAACTGGCATGGTTGGTTGGCAGGTAGAAACTTGTTTTGGATGTCATACAAAGACTGAAGTGTTATTGTACCTGGGTGTGGGCTCTAAAATGCAGGAACATTTCTTGTTTACTTATATACATTGTAACAGACATGGCAGTAGTGAGACACTGAAATGGGCATATTTATTTCAAATCAGAAATGCTGCAACCTGACACAGCTACTATACCTTTCAGTTGTTTGGGCCACAGAAAAAGCCAGCCAGAATAACAGGTTTGAACAGTAGTGATGTTATACTCACTGCTTCTCTTACTCTTTTACACACTTACTCCTACTACAAAGAAGAAGACCACCCTTACTATGATGTGAGCTCCTACTTGGCCTTTTCAGATTGCAAACTCTGCCTACCTTCATTCATCGTCCTGAAGTAGTGACCACAACTGTATTATCCCAGTAAAATACACTATAAGAGTGGTTAGTTTAACAAGTGATACCTAGAAGAAGTGGCAAAAACAGATGGCACTATCTGAAGAGGAAAGGGCCACTGTGAGGTGAAAGAATCGGGTCAGTATTATTATACCAGACCAAATAGACAACCCATGAATCAAATAAAAAACATGATAGCTACTGTGAGAGATGGCCGGCAGCTTATCCCGGCCAACACCCCCAGGCTGCTAGATGGAGTCCTTCCTGCAACATGGAGGTGCCCACGAATTCCCGCAGGGCATCATGAACAATGGAGTTTGCCTTCACAGCCCTGCTGGATACCATGGGGGCCGCCAGGGGACACTACAGGGAGGCACATGGATTTATACCTTCCTTATAGCCTGGAAGTATTCCCTAGTCATGATAATAATAATTCATTACATTTATATAGCGCTTTTCTCAGTACTCAAAGCGCTATCCACACAGTCATGAGGACAGAAGAAATGAAGTACATCCTGGCTGAAGAAAAAGAAGAGTTTTCATCTGACCCGGAAGTGCTATGGAAGCACATGGACTGAAGGACAGAAGCACTTCCGTGTCAAAGACTATAAAAGGACTGTGGGAGGAAGTGCGACAGAGCTGCTGGGTGGAATGGAGGATTTGATTATCGTATTGATTTATTTATTATTGTGTATTGTGGGAGTGGAGGTGCTTTGTACACATTATTATAATTATTAAAATTATTATTGGGACTTTTTACCTGGTGTTTTGGCGTGTTATCTGCGGGTTTGGAGGTGCGACAGTGCCCCCTACTGTCACACTACGTTGATTACTTTGATTTCAGCCGGCTTTAGCTGGGTTGCTCAGCAAGTAATCTTGTACTAAAGTGTGTCCTTTTTCATGGAACTAATTCAAGTCTAGATTTTGGACACACCAGTAACAATTAAAACAATATCATGTCCATACATCGATTATCACATCGTCTTAATTTGTCTGTTGCAGGAGTATTGATCTTGGGGCAGGAGCCAACCCTGGAACATGTGACAGTACTTTAAGACAATTATTATCACATAATTCCTCACAGCACCGGAAAACAGTTTTTTACATTTTGTGAATAAAATTTAATTTTGAAATCAATGCTTGTAAGTCACTATTAGATTGTGAAAATAAGTAATGAATTACCAATTCCACAGCATTATTTGTCATGAGTTTCAGAAAATATTGCAGGTGTACTTTTACCAGAAGCTTTTGCAACAAATGTTTTTAAATTTTGGAGTTGCTAAAGTTAAACAACTCACCAAACCATCAATTCCTTTAACTTTCTCGGGGAAAGAGCTAATCAAGCGTTATTTCTTTCATCCCCTAAACTGATTTGACTACAGTGTGCCTGCTGATGCAAGGAATAAAATGATACAATGTAGATTGGACGACACTCCAGCAATCCTGATATTTAACTAGAGCCGATTAGATGGTTAGCCAGCTGTCCTAATATTCAGCAAAATGTCGCTACACAGGTAACACGTTAACACCTACTGTAGGTAGCTAGATCTGTTGGCATCTGATGAACCATTCTTCATTTTACTTAATGGGTAATATTATTAGTTATTAGTCATTTTAAATTAATTGTGTTTTTATAATTTCTTCTGAAATAAAAGGTAACCAATTTGTGTGAGAGGAGTTAATGTATGACCTAGGGAATCCATTCCCGGGAATTCGGGAATCCCGCATTTCATTCCCGGGAATGATACAGTGCACGGCCATCTCACATGTAGACAGTTTTAGAACGACCGACACTTATTTTTAATAAAACTATTGCAATATGTTGACACAAATAAAAGACTAACCTCATCTACAAGCAGTTCATGCTGTCATTTAAGTACATGTATCTTTAGTTGTGGTAATAAGAGCGTAGAAAGCACAACGTCCTCACAGGTGGCGCAGTGGTAGTGCTGCTGCTTTGCAGTAAGGAGACTGTGGAAGATTGTGGGTTCGCTTCCCGGTTCCTCCCTGTGTGGATAGCGCTTTGAGTACTGAGAAAAGTGTTATATAAATGTAATTTATTATTATTAACGCGTGCAGTCGTCCAAGAACGCACCTTCGTGCAGAAGTATGCCAGCCGCTAAGAAATCACGCTCTGCCTCCACTGAAGTAGGCGGCATAATCATCAGATACTGATACACTTGTTCTAAACAACGCCCGTGCTTGCCGTTGCTCTGAAACACCGCCATTTCAGCTTTTACTGATGCATCCAGTTTCTTGTCATCATTCTGTGATGGCAAGTTTCTTGGCACAGATAATGCAGATGCAACAGACTGACGCATTGCAATTTCAAGTTGCTGTTCAAAGCTGTTGTCTGATGAAGTGCACGCTGCAGCAATGGAGCCACCTTAATTATTTTCAACTATAACTCTGTTATTTCTTGATCGATTTTTACACGCTATATATGCGAGCTTGGCCGTTCCCGTTTTCCCAGGAATTACAGCAGTTTCATTCCCGGGAATGCAGGAATGAAAAATGTCCGGGAGCCCGGGAATGGATTCCCTAGTATGACCCTTAGCAATAAACACCAAATCATTTGAGCCATTTTCTCAAGGGGTTTGTTTTATCAATTTACTCCAGCGGGAAATTACAGGATGTGATCATATCTCATTGTGTATACATGCACTTGAATAGCCTGGTTATTCACAGAAATGCGGTTTCTAAAATGCTATGTAAACCCTTATTCCAGTCAGAAAAACTGGGGCATTGGTCTCTGAGAAACCAGGTTAACACACTTAGATTTCTCTGTGAGTATTCTAGTTAAGTGTCCATGTAAATGAATCACTAACCAGGTTATAGTTTGGATTTCACAATCTGTGCGTTTTTTGCACTCTGCATGTACAATGTTTGTTTTGTACATGCTGTGGCACCCGGCTGGGTTTGTCGCCCGGCCGGGATGCCCAGGAGGAGCGGAGGAGGGCTTGTGCTTCCTCAAGGACACGAGGGGACGTCCTCCCTGGTTGCTTTGGGGGCCACGGGTACAGAGCTTGGAAGCTGTACCCTGTAGGGGCCCGTGGTCACCTTGGGAGCCCTGGACCTCAGTACTTCTGCCACACCGGGAAGTGCTGGGGGGAAGAGTATTGGGGACACCCGGTGGACTTCCAGATACACCAACAGAGCTTCCACCACACAGGGGTGTGGCTACAGAAGCCCTTAGGATGCACCTGGAGCCCATCCGGGGTGTATAAAAGGGGCCGCCTCCCTCCAGTCGGGGGCAAGAGTCGGGTGGAAGAGGACGAAGCTTGGTGGAGAGGAGTGGAGGCGGACCAGAGACTGTGAAAGGCATTGTGAGTGTGGCCAGGACTTAAGGGGTGATTGGTGCTGAGGCACTGGGTTTGTGCGCACTAATTGTATATAATAGTTGTAAATAAACGTGTGTGGTGAAGAAACATCATGTCTACCTGTCTGTGTCCGGGCTGTTCCCCACAATGCTTTAAACAGCCACAAGTAGAAGTGTCCACAAAGATTAATTTCCTGAGGTAAATGCTTGGGCAATCGGTAATTGCATTATTACTTTTCCTGGTTGAAATAATCTCGCTCATTATTTAATAAATCTCTAAATTTATGTTGAAGAGATGAACATACTGTGTTAAACTGAGCAACACAATCTCTGGAGCAGTACTTATCTGAAAAACATGATAAAAGTAATGTGTGTGACATAGTGTGATTACTTTTTAAAGTAACAATTAACCTAATGGAATAGTTATTTTATTGAAGACAAAGTACTTGTGCTATTATTATTCTAGTAGCAATGGGTGTAAAGTAAGAAACAAATGTATTGGTGCACTGCTTCTTAATTTCTTTACAGCCAAGCTGAAAAGGGTATGCTGCATGTAATCCAGTAACAGATATTTATTAATAAAGTGTCAGTTAACTTTTCATTGAGCTGTTTGCAATAGACATGTTGAAACAGTATGATTGGATAATTCAGTGGCCAGTGTTGGTATACCATAAATCTTTGGAGGTATGTTGAAACAGTATGATTGGATAATTCAGTGGCCAGTGTTGGTATACCATAAATCTTTGGAGGCATGGGTTGGGTTTTGAAAAACCCCACACTGCTCAGGAGTCACAGGTGTATGTCTTTTTTTCAGAATCATTGTGGAAATGAGATGTTTAATCATTTTTTTAGCAAATTTTAATTACATCAGAGCATTTTGCCAAAGGAGAACTCCATACATGGACTTGTGCATATAAATGGATGCTTTTAAGAAACCAGGTTTCTGCCTTAACTGGGTTACTTGCCTTTTCCTGGTTTTGTGTGTAAACACACACACTGTCTCATTTTTTGCATATAATTAACTGTATAAATAAAACCACTTTGCCTAACAAAGATGTACCATTTAAACCATCTTTATAGTAACAAATATATAGGATCTCTCTAATTTGCAGTTATGTTGAGAACTTTGAATTGATATAAGTAACCAGTCTTTGGGAAAATGTGAACATATGCTTCATCATTGTTTGCTTTGTCGATACATTATTACTTTGATTAATTCTGTAAATTATACTTACGTTACATTTTTTAAAAGAAGCAAGTCAAGGAATTCAAGGATACGTTTGATATTTTTCAAGTCAAATGTATTTTTCACAATCATTGAATACATTAATTTGCCATAGGAAGTCGTGCTCTTAAGAGTACCTTTTTTTTCATAATATTAAATATGCTGTGGTTGTTTCTGCAATATAAAATGTGGTCAACCAGTCTTTTAAGTAAAGATATTTTTGAGTGATGATAAAGATAAGGAAAAGCAAAATGTGGAGAAAGGGGATTTTACAAGTTTAGAAATATTCATCGCACAGCCTGCTGGTGTTTTTTGTTTGTTTTGTTTTTTTGTTTTTTTTTTCTTTTCAGTTTGTAGCTAATAAAGACAAGCTGTCATGTTCTCTGGAGTAATAGATCCCTGGTCAGAAAAATTGACTGCTAACATTATGCCTAAGAAATTCTTTAATGTTTATTCATTTATCTCCTGTGAGGCATTACTTCAGTTACATTTGCATCCCACCGCGTGACCTATCTATTTCTTCAGTGGAATATTCCCCAAAGTTGTTCTTTTTTTAGTAGTAAGATTAACTCAGATTTAATTTAAAGGCTTTCTTATTTCTACCAGTTAATGTACTGTACATTATTCATTATTTAACTATTAGTTAAAGATCCTTGATTTGGGAACATCCTTATTTGTTTTCATTTTGTATTTTTTTAGTTACTAAAATTCTGTATTAATGGAGAACGTGGTCGTCTCAACCATCTTTGGAAAAAAGTGTCAAGCTTCAGAAGATGCTTTGACGCAATGAAAACATCAACCAGCAGGTTTGGTTTAGCTATTTATACACTTGAACTTATCTGTTTATATTTTTACATTTTCTTGTTTGACTAACGTCTTTGTCCAAGGCAACTTAGAACATTTCTTTTGTTTTTCCAGTTGGAGCACAGGCAGCTTAAGTGACGTGTTCTTGGCCACATGGTGTCAGTAGTGGGATTTGAACCCATAGTTACAGGGTCTGAAGTCCAGAGTGTCAACCACTATGACACACTGTTATATATGTATAGATTCAAGGCTTGACCTAGATTATTTTGAATCTCTGTTGTAGAATTGTGACAGAAGCTTGAATCTGGATCTGACTGGTGCTGTAGGCAATAAGGAATTTACTTTCTTAGTAGATATTCAGCTGGTAGTGATTTTCATACAAAGCCAGCTATCATCACCATTGAAGGTACATAAGTAAAAACAACAACAACAATTTATTTCTTGTATTGCTCAAAATCAAACAAGGAGTGTCTCAATAGACTTTTGAAGAGCCCAGTTTTTTAACAGCCTGTATTTAAAAGATGAAACTGCAGGGGCACCTCTTATAATAGCAGACAGACCATTCCACAGCTTCTGAGGCCTTAAAACTGAAAGCTCGACCTCCCACTGTTATTTTATTAGTACTGTACTTGAAATCATAAGCAGACCGGCATCTTATGATCTTAATGTGCACTCTGGTTTGTGAGTAATGATAAAATCAGATAAGTAAGCAGGGCCTTAGCCAATAAAGGCTTTATATGTTAAAAAGAGGATTTTGAAATCTACAAAACATAACCGGGAGCCAGTGTAAGGTTTTAAAAACTGAAGTTATGTGTTCATTTGTAATAATTCTTACAGCAGCATTTTGAATTAACTGAAAACTGTTTAAAGAACAATTTGAACAGCCAGTGAACACCTCTTTGCAGTAGTCAATCTGCTAGAA
This sequence comes from Erpetoichthys calabaricus, assembly GCF_900747795.2. Lineage (NCBI taxonomy): Eukaryota > Metazoa > Chordata > Cladistia > Polypteriformes > Polypteridae > Erpetoichthys > Erpetoichthys calabaricus. The sequence goes on along the minus strand of NC_041401.2, from coordinate 136,382,899 downwards.
ATAAATGCAGGAATTAATTTCTTAGTATCCTGCATATTTAGAAAATACCTTAATTTTCTTACATTTTTAAGATGGGAAAAAACATGTTTTAGACAGGTTTGTATTTGTGGTTTAAATGACATGCTAGTGTCAAAAATAACACCAAGATTCCGGGCTGATTCAGTAAAACTAATGGTGATTCTAACTGAGTTAAATAATAACAAAATATTGTTGCACACAGCATGACTCCCTCCACTAATTAATATTTCTGTTTTATCTGTATTCAAAGACAAATAGTTCTTACCCATCCACTTCTTTAATTCACTAACACATCTAATTAAAGGCAACATTAGAGAAATGTAATTTGTTCTAAAAGAAACGTATATCTTGGTGTCATCTGCATAAAAGATCCCAGTAGAAGCATGTAAAGTGAAAATAGTAAAGGTCCCTGTACTGGACCCTGCAAGACACCATATCTCGCTTCTGTGTATAATGATGGAGTACTGTCAGCACATTTCTGTACATGCTGGAATCAACTTGATAAATAAGAGCTAAACCAGGCAAGGACATTGCGTTTAAACCCAATGTCAGTTTCCAACCTGTGTAGTAAAATAGAATGGTCAATGGTATCAAACACTGTGCTAAATTTTACAACATAATTATAGTGGAATTGCCTTCATCAGAGGATATCAGAATGTTGTTTACAACATGCAGGTTTTGTATTATGACTAGTACAGAAGCCAGACTGGAATTTTTAAAATAAATTGTGATGTTTAAGATGAGAGTGAAGCTGATTAGTGAGTATTTTTTGAAGTTTTTTAGAGAAAAAGGGTAAATTTAAAATGTGTCTATAATTATTAAGAATGTGTGGGTCTAGGTCTGACTTTTTAAGTAATGGTTTGATGACTGACACTTTTAGTGCATCAGGTACTGTGCCGTGCAATAATGAACTATTGATAATGCTAAGAAGAAGCTGATTAGTGAGTATTTTTTTAAGTTTTTTAGAGAAAAAGGGTAAATTTAAAATGTATCTATAATTATTAAGAATGTGTGGGTCTAGGTCTGACTTTTTAAGTAATGGTTTGATGACTGACACTTTTAGTGCATCAGGTACTGTGCCATGCAATAATGAACTATTGATAATGCTAAGAATAGGTACTGCAAGAACATCCATTGCACTTTTTACTAGTTTGGTAGGCACTGGATCTAGGGAACAATTTTCAACTCAGAATTCTAATAAAATCTAATGTGTGATTATGATTATGAGTTGTTAAGTTTACTTAACAAATAAGTAAAACATTTGCTTAAAGTGTCAGTTTCCACATCAATGTGTACATTGCATGATCATAATTTATAGCCACTGTAGCAGATATAGCGTTTGTCCACCTCTCGAACCCTCAGGTACCACTCTTGAGACCAGGTGAAAGTACAACTAATATTATTTTTATTATTATTACAGTGCACCAAGCACTACCCACACCACACTATTCATATAACCAATACACTCTCTTACAATAACCAATCCTCCTCGCCCAGACACGTCGCCACCCTACCTCCCAGCTGAGCTCAGTGTACTGGGCTTTCCTTAGTCCTTTTATAGCTCCTGACCCGGATGTGGTCCCAAGCACAACCCACAAGTCCATTTCCTTCCGGGTCAGGGCAAACAGTCCTCTTCTTCATCCCGGGAGCACGTCGCTTCCTCCAGTCACGTGACTGTGACGCACTCCCGGGTTATAGGGCATGCAAGAGTCCACTAGCCCCTTCACAGCGACTCCTGGCGGCCCCCAAGGTATCCAGCAGGGCCGTGTATAGAAACTACAAAGTCCATGAGGCCCTGCTGGAACTCGGGGCACCAATATGCTGTCCGGAGGGCTCCTCCTAGCGGCCTGGGGGTGAGGGCCGGACTGGAAAGCCGGCAATCCTCCACACCACATAAGATAAATGGTTGCCCGAATCACATTAACATTATGGGCAAAGCAATTAGCAAGTGCAATTACAGAACAAAATACAAAGTATTATGACACAAGCAGTGGTAGAAAGACTACTGGGCCAATGGGTAGTAATTGTGGTCAGAATGCATGGTGAAATTCCTAATTGCAAATTGCATTCTCTAACAAGAGGGCAGAAACAACACAGATGCTGTGATTGGAATGCAGTTTATTCAAAATGGTGTCTGCTAGTCTTGATCAGAGAATTTTGCCAAAGCATTATTCACAGCAAATTTGCTGCGTTCGCACTTGTTCGTCGAATTATTTACTGATAATTTGGCTGTTTTTTCGGCATCCTATAATGTTTTACGAGGACAGCGTGACATCCCCCAGAGTTGTAACAGCCAAAATTGGACGGAACTTCCTCCCAGGTACATAATGCTGATTACAAAGCTTGTGCACCTCTCATTACATTCTTTCTTCTTTGATCTCACAGATGCACGGTCGCGCAGTGGTTGGCACTATGAAGAGCACACGATCACGCTCACAGCATTGCTAGTCTACTGGCTGACATACTGCAGATTTGAACACTGGGAGAAACTCGGGATTAGCTGAGAAAATTCATGCATATATAAGCAGAACATGCAGATTTCTTGGAAACCAAAGGGGCCATGGCAGCTGTTGAACCACTATAACATCAATATTTGTACCAGTTTTTTATATTTTCGATAAAAACCAAATGCTATAAAATGTAAAGCCATAAAGGCACATTAATACTATGTATAGTAGGTGAACTCAATTTAAGGAACTTAACTGTTGAGTAAATAAGACAGGTTCTCAAATTTTATTTTTATGAAACATATACAGTGGGGCAAAAAAGTATTTAGTCAGCCACCAATTGTGCAAGTTCTCCCACTTAAAAAGATGAGAGAGGCCTGTAATTTTCATCATAGGTATACTGTACCTCAACTATCCATCCATCCATCCAGTTTCCAACCCGCTGAATCTGAACACAGGGTCACGGGGGTCTGCTGGAGCCAATCCCAGCCAACACAGGGCACAAGGCAGGAACCAATCCCGGGCAGGGTGCCAACCCACCGCAGGACACACACAAACACACCCACACACCAAGGACACACTAAGGCCAATTTAGAAACGCCAATCCACCTAACCTGCATGTCTTTGGACTGTGGGAGGAAACCGTAGCGCCCGGAGGAAACCCACGCAGACACAGGGAGAACATGCAAACTCCACGCAGGGAGGACCCGGGAAGCGAACCCAGGTCCCCAGATCTCCCAACTGCGAGGCAGCAGCGCTACCCACTGCACCACCGTGCCGCCCGTACCTCAACTATGAGAGACAAAATGAGAAAAAAAATCCAGAAAATCACATTGTCTGATTTTTGAAGAATTTATTTGCAAATTATGGTGGAAAAAAAGTATTTGGTCAATAACAAAAGTTCATCTCAATACTTTGTTATATACCCTTTGTTGGCAATGACAGAGGTCAAACGTTTTCTGTAAGTCTTCACAAGGTTTTCACACTCTGTTGCTGGTATTTTGGCCCATTCCTCCATGCAGATCTCCTCTAGAGCAGTGATGTTTTGGGGCTGTCGCTGGGCAACACGGACTTTCAACTCCCTCCAAAGATTTTCTATGGGGTTGAGATCTGGAGACTGGCTAGGCCACTCCAGGACCTTGAAATGCTTCTTACGAAGCCACTCCTTCGTTACCTGGGCGGTTGTGTTTGGGATCATTGTCATGCTGAAAGACCCAGCCACGTTTCATCTTCAACGCCCTTGTTGATGGAAGGAGGTTTTCACTCAAAGACGATACATGGCCCCATTCATTCTTTCCTTTACACGGATCAGTCGTCCTGGTCCCTTTGCAGAAAAACAGCCCCAAAGCATGATGTTTTCACCCCCATGCTTTACAGTAGGTATGGTGTTCTTCGGATGCAACTCAGCATTCTTTCTCCTCCAAACACGACGAGTAGAGTTTTTTTCATCTGACCATGTGACATTCTCCCACTCCTCTTCTGGATCATCCAAATGCTCTCTAGCAAACTTCAGACGGGACTGCACATGTACTGGCTTAAGCAGGGGGACACGTCTGGCACTGCAGGATTTGAGTCCCTGGCGGCGTAGTGTGTTACTGATGGTAGCCTTTGTTACTTTGGTCCCAGCTCTCTGCAGGTCATTCACTAGGTCCCCCCGTGTGGTTCTGGGATTTTTGCTCACCGTTCTTGTGATCATTTTGACCCCATGGGGTGAGATCTTGCGTGAAGCCCCAGATCGAGGGAGATTATCAGTGGTCTTGTATGTCTTCCATTTTCTAATAATTGCTCCCACAGTTGATTTCTTCACACCAAGCTGCTTATCTATTGCAGATTCAGTCTTCCCAGCCTGGTGCAGGTCTACAATTTTGTTTCTGGTGTCCTTTGACAGCTCTTTGGTCTTGGCCATAGTGGAGTTTGGAGTGTGACTGTTTGAGGATGTGGACAGGTGTCTTTTATATTGATAACGAGTTCAAACAGGTGCCATTAATACAGGTAACGAGTGGAGGACAGAGGAGCCTCTTACAGAAGAAGTTACAGGTCTGTGAGAGCCAGAAATCTTGCTTGTTTGTAGGTGACCAAATACTTATTTTCCACCATAATTTGCAAATAAATTCTTTAAAAACCAGACAATGTGATTTTCTGGATTTTTTTTTCTCATTTTGTCTCTCATAGTTGAGGTATACCTATGCTGAAAATTACAGGCCTCTCTCATCTTTTTAAGTGGGAGAACTTGCACAATTGGTGGCTGACTAAATACTTTTTTGCCCCACAGTACAGCATAAATAACGAGTTATCTCTGCTTGTCGCCAAATGTGCAGATCGATCTTCGAGTTCCATGTCAATAAAAGAGAAGGAGGCGTGTGCCCAATGCATGCATAATTAGTCAGAGAATGAAAACAAATCTTGAAAGAGTCTGACACCAACCAAACACAGGAGACTGAATGAAATAATAATACCAAAGATTTCTTACTATTTACAAGACGTCTTTATCTTTTTGATAGAAGAAAAAGTGCAGAGCATCAGCACAGACAGATTGGAGAGCCTTCAGTACGATTTCAAAAAACAGAACAAGCCAGTGGCTTTAGTCATGACATGTCACTTTGAATTTTCTGCATTTTTTTTCTTTTCTCCCAGGACTAAATATTTTTCAGAAAAACTCAGTTTTCTCAAAAGCACACAGTGCAACAGTCAATCAGTCATTCTCCAACCCGCTATAGCCTAACACGGGGTCACGGGGGTCTGCTGGAGCCAATCCCAGCCAACACAGGGAGCAAGGCAGGAACAAATCCCCGGGCAGGGCGCCAGCCCACCACAGGGCACACACACACACCAAGCACACACTAGGGACAATTTAAGATTGCCAATTCACCTAACCTTCACATCTTTGGACTGTGGGAGGAAACCCACGCAGACACGGGGAGAACATGCAAACTCCACGCCGGGAGGACCTGGGAAGCAAACCCAGGTCTCCTTACTGTGAGGCAGCAGCGCTACCACTGTGCCACCGCAGTGCAATAGTTTCTCATATAAATCAACATAAAACAATCTTATGAATTTTTTCTGACTGTTGACTATGACTTTGGCATTTCTGCTTTGTTGTGATGAAATATACGACCCCAATTCCAAACAAGTTGGGACGTTGTGCAAAATGTAAATAAAAACAGAATGCAATGATTTGCAAATCTCATAAAGAAACACTTTATCACTTACTTTTCCAGCAACTTTTTTGAGATGTGCTACTGCCATGAAATTGAAAATGACCTTATTCTTTTCTTAAAATGGTAAATTTTCTCAGTTTAAACATTTGATATGTACCCTGGGTTCTATTGTGAATAAAATATGGGTTTTTGAGATTTGCAAATCATTGCATTCTCTTTTTATTTACATTTTACACAGTGTTTCAACTTTTTTGGAATTGGGGTTGTATGTTTGCATGTCTCTGACTGTGTTCTTTTTTTCTTTGATCTCATGGAGGTACGGTGGTGGAATGGTTTGCACTGCTGCCACACAGCTCAGGTCACCTTTTTTGGCCGCAATAATCAGTCCAGTATAGTTGGCAGACATTTCCCTAGCCCTCAGGGACACATTAAAAATGATTGCACCTTTATAATCCAGTCAAATCCAGTTCACTTAGTCTGTCCTCAATGACTTCAATTAATTTCATCCAGTTCAACAATATTCACAAACATTTCTTTCTCTAAACTGGAGGTAAAGTGACCATTGCAGAATTTGCTCATCACTAGTGTCTATACTCACCCAACAAAGTACTGTAATATTCAATCTATAACAGGACAAAATTTGTCTTTTGCAAGGGTCTGCTCTTGTCAGCAACAAGATTTTACCCTAGCTTTTTTATTGCTTAAATTTTAAAAACATTGCTATAGATTTGTCATGCCTGAGAACTTTTTGGACCCAAATGCTAATTATAAAATCTGAATGATATGGGTTGGCATTTGGGCCAAATGCTTATCTACTTTGGATCCAATTCTTTGTTTTACTTAAAAAATATGGTATTTTTTATGATTCTATTCCAATTAAGCTTAGCTTTGTGAAATGCACATTTTTTAGTTATCTGTTTATACACGGTTTACTATTAAAATATACTGTCCAAGATGCAAGCCAGCTCCAGTACACTAAAGCACCATGCCAATTCCGACCACATAAAGATAATTCATTACATATATGAAGGAGAAAAAAAATACTCCACTATTGTTCTTCTTCTTTTACAGGTTGCCATGCATAGCACCACATGCCTGTAAAAATTAATTTGAAAACTCAGTTTAAAAACAAAAAAATTGAGGCACCACCATGGCACAGACTCATGAATGCAGTCTGAGGTGTATAGAAACATCTGATCTGCTGAAGTTCCAGTAAATATTTCAACTCACTGGACGGCATTTCATTCTACAAGAAAATAATGATCCCAAACATACTGCTAAGGCAACACAGGAATTTTTCAAAGCTAAGAAATGGAAAATTCTTGAATTGGTAAAACAGACACCCAATTTAAATCCAATTGACCATGCCTTCCATATGCTGAAGAGAAATCTTAAGGAGACAAGCTTCCGAAATGAGCACAAGTTGAAGATGGCTGTGTTGGAGACTTGGCAGAACATCACCCTAGAAGATCCTCAGTACCTGGTGATGTTTATTAATTGCAGACGTCAAACAGTCATTGCTTGCGAGAGGTATTCATCAAAGTACTAAATATGACTGCTTTATGACCCTATGACCCAAACATTATGGACCTGAAATAGGGGACAATTTATAAACAGTGTTGTAATTTCTATATGGTATGACCGAAATGTATGGAAATACCCTTAAATTAAAGTCGGCAATGTCATGTCTGAATTGTTTGATTTGTAATTTTAAACTGTGGAGTAGAGGGGTACATCGAGGCAACGTGTGTCTTTGTAAAATGAAAATACAGAATTCTAGGATAGTTGCCTATTTCAACAAAATTGAATTTGGCCTCTTTTTAAAAGTTTTATTACTGTTTGTATACAACTGATTCTCTTTTTTTGTTCTAAATTTTTGCAGCAAGTGTCACCTCCAAGAAGGTAATTATTGTTTAAGCAGTGTGTCGGAGGTCATCCAGGCCTTTAATGACCTCTTGGGCACAGCCATCAGCAGTGTGTCTTGTCTGCAGTGAGAGTATCAACCTTGTCAAGAGGTTTACTTACCTCGGCAGTGACATTCATGTCTATGGTGACTGTTCCTTTGAATTCAGTAGACGGATTGGGAGAGCATGGGTGGTCATGAGGTTGCTGGAAAGGGGTTTGCGACACTCCAGGGGCCTCATGTATAAACGGTGCGTACGCACAGAAATGTTGCGTACGAACGTTTCCACGCTCAAATTGCGATGTATAAAACCTAAACTTGGTGTAAAGCCACGCACATTTCCACGGTACCTCATACCCTGGTGTTTTGTCTTGGTAGAGTAATATATATATTGCTCTACTTTCCCCTATTGTATTATTAATATGTAGCCTTAGAATGCCTAATCTCACAGACTTACCACTGTTTATAAGGTATTATTGTATATAACTTATCCCCACCTTTCCTTCTATATCTATAACCTCAGGCAATTAGATGTAGTAAAAAAAACAAGCAGAAGTTAAGTTACACATAAAATAATGTATTATTGATAATATTCATAAATAATAACAAAATGCAAAGTATATTTGAATATTGGCAACCATACAACCTGATTAAATGATGATATGTAGTTCAGGTGGCACACAGACTTGTTAGTTATTAAATGTCTCTAGTTAAGGCATCATTGGTGCTCAGCTTTCAGCTACATGTCTGTTCAAAATGGCTGCTGAGCTGTGCTGTTCATTGTGTTCTCTTTATCATCACAGGTTAGCAAGAGAGATGCTTCTTCATCATATGTTGGTTGGTAAGAGACAGATACTGAGGTTAAACACATACATTTATAGATGTTCTGTCCAATCCCGAGAGCCAATAGGACATCATGGTACTTAAAGGCCTCTGAGACAAGCCAATTCCAAACAGCCATACCTCAGACCAATGGGGAAAATAGAACATCTTAACACCTGCCCCCAAACCATATGTTAAAGTACACCTTAGCCCATTTGCGGGGGTAGAAATGACTTTAGCAAGGGAACACTTGCCATACTGGTTTAAAACACACATCCCCCAAATCCTGTCGTAAAATTCAAACAGACCCATTCCTAAGGGGGGGGGGGGGGGGGGGGGGGGGGGTAAACACTAAATTACATTGCTTTGTCTAAATTACAAATAAAGATATACAGTACAAAATATTCATCAAGTTATATGTAAAATCTCACATCACAACACTCCACCCTGATGAATGTTTTGTACAATGTCTTTATAAACAGTCTTAATTGTTTAACGAGTCTGATGCATAACTTGTGCATTGATTTGCAGTATTTGCTGTCCCAGTGTTAAAAGTTGTCCGTGACCATTTGTCCATTACGTATCTTCTTTATTTCAAAGACAATCTGAAGAACTTGGATGCGCTTCTGATGACTTGTATCTGCTCCGGCTTGCTTCAACTGTTCCTTTAGCTTTCAGCAGTCTTCATATGTCATCAGATCTGGTGGTTCAAAATGAGACAAGTCCACACCTTCCACTAAACTAGCCCACTGCAATTTAGTCTGTTGTGTGAATTCCTAAAAGTAACCTTTGTTCTTTACTGGTTTTGTGTCTAACTGCTAATTAGACCCCTGTCCCAAACTATTCATTTAAGCATATGCAGCTGTACAATTAACATCAAAATTTCAAAGGTAACATGCCACAGGTGCCAGTACAACCAGTTCTGCCCAAGTAAGAGCACATGTGCCACTGTAAAAACTGCTCACAAAACCAACCTGTGTAGCCCCTCTTCACACATTTGGGGTTGATTTAGTTGCCTCTTGTGCTTTCCTACCCATGGTGCAACTCTTGACTGCCATCAGCCTTTACCAGTATGGGCTGGCATCACCACCATGAGACATCACAGCTATGCAACTCATCATTCCCCCTGTAGGCCACCCCTAGAGTTTGTTTGCTCACCATATGCATACTCGATGTGCTAAACACCTGGTTCAGAATTGGCCCACTGGTCCCTCTGCTTGCACCACAGCTGACAACCTCAGCAGGGCTTCCGTATTTTCCCAATTAAAACTATACCTAAACATCGGAACCTATATATCTTGCAAATGTACCCAGCTGCACCTACTTTCCTGAAAAGTTCACTAATTTTCTTAGTATACCATTTTCCTTAATAATAGTATTAATTATATTAATTATCCCACTTAATTAATTAATACCCAGAATGTATATTGTATGAACCCAAAATTAATCCCCTTATTTTGGCATTCCTAACTGGTTTGTTCAGTTTCCACCCCTTGGAATATACATTTGCTGCAGTAATGAACAAACCTTTCCTTTTAAACTATAGCTATTCTGACTAGACTTATTATTGCATGACTTGTGGACTTGTTACTCACTTAAACCCCAGTAAGTGTCTTTTTCTTGCTGTCTATTCAGTTCTTCTTCATGTCTTTGTCTTTGTCTTTAGTCTTTGCTTGTTGTCTTTTCCTCTTTCTTTTTTTTTCATTCCGCTATGTAGGCAGGTCTGCAAAATGGAAGGTGACAAAGCAGTTTCTGTCCATCTCATCTTCTTGGTTGTTAACCTGGTGCCAACACTCAAACTTTGCTTCCTGGCATTCATTGGAACAGCTTGGCCACTAGTGCCACTCTGCTCCAATGTGCTAATGGTAACCCAATCTCCTGCATGGATTTTACTCTGCTAATTGCCTTCACTATTTATTACCTGCACAAACCCAAACTCCGTAAAACCTTACAATAGAAGTTGCACTATTACAAAAGGCCAGAAAATTGAAACAGAAATAACTATTTTCCCTTTCCTGTCTTCCTGCGCTACCCTTCTATTTTTTTCATTGCCTGTGTGCCCTTTTTTTATTTTATTGTAACTGCTACCTGAATGTGTGGGCTATAACCTCTCCAAAATCCCAATGCCAGATCCAGCATCTCTCCTAAAACTGACCTGTGTTCTTTACCCAAGACCAGCTCACTTTTCTCCATTTTATTACTGGGAGATTCATAGGCTGTCTTTTTAAACAACTGGTCAGTCAGGTTTCGATTTACTGAACCTAAGTGTGTGTGCTTTTTAATTACTGCTGGCCCCAGCACAGCTGTTGGGACTTTCACACCCCTGTGCATTCCTGACTTGCTGTCTGAGCTTGTAAACCTTCCTGCTGCACCATCCCCCATGCTTTGTTCTTTGGCTTGTCCTGATTCATTCATACCAAATCCTAAACTGGTGCACTTTGTTTCCAACTCAGCCATTCTTGCATTAGCACTTTTAGACCTTTCACACACAAACACTTGAATTCCATTAATTTCCATTGTTCTTTGTTTTAATTCCACACTTCCTTTACTCATTATCTTTAAACCATTATCCATTTCATGCCCTCTAGTCAACAATTGCTATTCACACTCACCAGCTTCTCTGCCTTCTATCTGATTTCTTTCTCCTAAATCAAATTTCAGTGCAGCACTAGTTACCTTTCTTAACAGTGGTGAAATATCTATCGGCATAGCATGTTCTTTAAATACTGGGCAGACCTCAGAGTCACCTGGAGATTGTGATGCAATGGAGAATAATAATGGAAGAAAACATCCTTGCTGTTTTCCCTTCCTTTCATCTCTCTCCTTTTCCTTGCACTCACATTCCCACTCTTTATCTGAGCACTCATCTCTCTCAGGTAAGTCAACCACCCATGTTTTAGGGTTCCAGTCCGATCCAGTTACTATTGCCCTAACTTTCACCATGGGTGGTTTTCTGTCCTTGTTTCCCCTGCTTTCTGTGCTTTCCACTTCAGCAGTGGGTGTTCTACATGCTAGCACTTCACAATTTTCACACCAACTGTTACATCGTTCAAAACTTTCACACAACATTCCATTTTCACTTTCATTCACTTTGCTATTTTCTTCCCTATACTGATCTTCCTTATCACCAATAATACAAGATAGTAAACCTCTTATAACAGCAGCTGTCTTCTTTAAACCAGATTTCTGTTTTCCTGATTTTAATCCTTCCAGCCCCCTACCATTTTGTGGCATGCTCAGCTTAGCTTCTGTTTTCGCTACCTGCACTACAGGTTTCCTAGCTTTAGCCTGCTTGCTTCTGCCACTCCACTGGAAGATAGCTGACTTTAATTTAAATTTAGGCATTTCTGAGTCTACAATAACTCAAATACAATTTGCCACCTTCGTTATGGGTTGGCCAACTTTTGCTCCTGTAAGCAAACATACACATACATACATAAAGATTCTAAACGAATAAGTGCCGTATGAATGATGCATGCATGTCCCATCACTCCCTGGCACTTTAACCACTTAAATGCCGTATGAATGACGAATGCATGTCCCCTCACTCCCTAGCACTTTAACCACTTAAATGCCGTATGAATGATGCATGCATGTCCCATCACTCCCTGGCAGTTTAACCACTTAAATGCCGTATGAATGACGCACGCATGTCCTCTCACTCCCTAGCACTTTAATTAGGGACTCACTACCACCAGCACTAACAAACATGCGGGTGTCCTTGTGACACACATGAAGTCTCTACACTTTGTTGGTTATATTCCATTCAGCAACCAAACAATGTTTTACTTCCACCGCATTTGTACACTGGATGCCCTAAAATTCACATACATATACACACATATACATCAAAACAGTAATTGCAAACAGGGTGCAAAATATGGTTACCCCAAATCCTACCCGACTACGCCAATTGTTTTGTCTTGGTAGAGTAATATATATATTGCTCTACTTTCCCCTATTGTATTATTAATATGTAGCCTTAGAATGCCTTATCTCACAGACTTACCACTGTTTATAAGGTATTATTGTATATAACTTATCCCCACCTTTCCTTCTATATCTATAACCTCAGGCAATTAGATGTAGTAAAAAAAACAAGCAGAAGTTAAGTTACACATAAAATAATGTATTATTGATAATATTCATAAATAATAACAAAATGCAAAGTATATTTGCATATTGGCAACCATACAACCTGATTAAATGATGATACGTAGTTCAGGTGGCACACAGACTTGTTAGTTATTAAATGTCTCTAGTTAAGGCATCATTGGTGCTCAGCTTTCAGCTACATGTCTGTTCAAAATGGCTGCTGAGCTGTGCTGTTCATTGTGTTCTCTTCATCATCACAGGTTAGCAAGAGAGATGCTTCTTCATCATATGTTGGTTGGTAAGAGAGAGATACTGAGGTTAAACACATACATTTATAGATGTTCTGTCCAATCCCGAGAGCCAATAGGACATCATGGTACTTAAAGGCCTCTGAGACAAGCCAATTCCAAACAGCCATACCTCAGACCAATGGGGAAAATAGAACATCTTAACACCTGCCCCCAAACCATATGTTAAAGTACACCTTAGCCCATTTGCGGGGGGTAGAAATGACTTTAGCAAGGAAACACTTGCCAAATTGGTTTAAAACACACATCCCCGAAATCCTGTCGTAAAATTCAAACAGACCCATTCCTAAGGGGGGGGGGGGGTAAACACTAAATTACATTGCTTTGTCTAAATTACAAATAAAGATATACAGTACAAAATATTCATCAAGTTATATGTAAAATCTCACATCACAACACCTGGCGTACGCAATTTCTCCGCTTGGTTTTGCAGACTGGCGGCACCCAGCGTCAAAGCAGTGCTACTGTTCCTGTGTGGTCACCCTTTCTTTCTTAGATCTACATTCCTGACACGGCTTTATCAATACACTGAAACTATCTGCATATTGTTTATTAGTGTAATGCATCTGATTGTAATTAACCTGCAGCAATATAATGGTCCAAGGAATAGCCATAGTATCCCAAATACCATGACTGCTTTAGCGTTGTTACTCTCAATGCATCTTCTTCTTCTTTCAGCTGCTCTCGTTAAGGGTTGCCACAGCAGATCATGTTTTTCCATATTACTCTCACTGCACCACTCGGAGTATTTATATCACTGTATCTGAGTGGGGAATCACAGCAGCAGCTAATTGGAAAGAGAATTATCGTTATACAGCATGAAGCAGACGCTGCCTGAGCCACGGCAAAATGTTTCAGAGACTTTCCTGTACGGACTTCGTGGTTTAGAAAAAGTTTCATCCCAAGAACTATAAGTGCTCCTTGTAGAACTGTTTGTAATTATAAGTACAATTACCTCACTGTAAACTTGCACTACAGTTATAATATTGCACAACCTGTGCCACTTTATAAAGCGCGTATTTACATATGATGACGATATCATTTTTAAGATGAAATGCAGCAAAATATGTTTATTATACAGATAAAACTTTAACTTCATTTAAATAATCTGTATTGTTAATAATTAAACATGTGAGGACACGGTGCCGCAGCGCTAGCTAGTTCAGGGCTTGTTCCTGCATTGCGTTGTATTCTTGCTGGTGTGGACGCGACACTGGAAGGATAGATGGATAAAATAATTAAACATGTACTACGAAGATATTTCAGTGTTCCTTAAAAGTTTTGAAGAATCGGCATTCTAAGCTTACAAATGGCTTCACGTTTATTACAGAGCTGATTGTGTGGCAATTGGGTATTTGGAGAAAGAAAAGTAAGGACTGGAATTGGAGATTAGTACGTTTGAAAGAGACAGTACTTCTGTAATAAGGTCATGCATGGCGCAGCAAGCCTCTTGCGTGAGACATGAACAAGCACTGCGCCACCGTGTTCCCATGTTTAATAACATGCTTTCATTCCTATCATCATGAAAAAGATATCACGTATACATCTCAGTATTTTAATTATTCAGAGAGCTATAATATCACGAATGTAATGGATTATGTGTCCTGTCGGAGAAAGAGACAGCCCGTTTAAGAAGCAGATAGTGATTCACATACAGAGCACAAAGAAGATCAAATACAGAACAAAGCATTTAACGTGCTACTTTAGTTACAGTACAATGGAATTTGAGAAACTAGTAAATTAAACGATTTTGAGATGAAGTTTATGATGTTCTACTTTAATGGCAAAATAAACTACGTGATTAAAGTGGAAATTTTGAGATTAAAGTTGACATTTTGTGCTTTTTTCCCCACTGTGTGCCTATTTTTTTTTGTCTGTACCCTAATAAGCTTTCATATGACACTCAAGACGGTGGGCTACGACTTGCCTTTTCACGGCGACTTTGATATGTGACTTCTGTTTTATTTCGGGCACTGTGCGACTTTGTGAACTCGAGCTTTCCAGTTTCTCCGACACTCTGTCACTCGATCAACTTCCTTTTGTTGATTATACCACTGTTTAAACCAACAAATAGTACGTTTTTCCTTTGCATCCACTTGGTATTCGCTGAAATTCTTATATTTTCCCCTGTGCTTTTCCCATTGTTTTTTCACAGAAGGCTATTTATATTGATTTGCATATTCAAAGAGGCATAATTCTGGGAGGTGTTGGGGCGGGACAGAAGGCGCGTGCACGTGCGTTACTTTTCACGCTGATCGGGATTTATGTAGCGGAAGAACGTGGAAGTTTGCATACGTACAGATTCCTGCATCTGGGATTTTTCTGTGCGTACGCATATTCCCGCTTTTGTGCTTACGCCATGTTATAGTGTGAGTTCTACGCACGGCGTTATACATGAGGCCCCAGATATCTATACAAAAGGATGAAGGTCCAAGTCTTTAGAGTCCTGGTGCCTCCTGTCTTGCTTTATGGTTGCAAGACATGGACGCTATCCAGTGACCTGGAACGAAGACTGAACTCCTTTGGTACTGTGTTTCTTCGGAGAATCCTTGGGTACCGCTGATTTGACTTTGTGTCTAATGAACAGTTGCTCATGGAGTCCCAAATGAGGCACACTACCTGCATTGTGACGCAGCGTCAGTTACGGCACTACGGCCATGTACCCGCAATTCCCCAAGGGTGATCCGGCTCGCAGGATCCTCATTGTTGAGGACCCGAGTGACTGGATCAGGCCAAGGGGACACCTATGTAAGACCTGGCTAGGGCAGATGGAGAGTCATTTCTGGAGGGTGGGTCTGGACTGCGTGTTTGCCTGGGGGGTTGCCAACCAGAATACTGAGCTGTTTCATTGTGTGGTGGGTGCGGCAACATGCTGTACCAGTGCATGCTTCCCAACCTGACCTGAGTGTGTCTGGTTGTGTTCAGTCTTCTTCACATTAGCAGTGATGCAGTGTCTATTTTGTCACTAAGTGAATTAGGAGTGGCTTTAATTGGCTTTTGTGTTTAGTACAAATGTTATCCAAGGTCTTTTAGCCAGCCTGTAATTAACTTAATTAATTAATTTGAAATTAATCAAATTTCATTTGAGAACTAACCAATGTTATAACAGCATTGTATGTGCAAACCCCTAATTTCAAACAGGCTTGACATGAAATATTAACAGTTTAATGGAAACCTAGTGAATGTATTTACCCCTAATGTACCAACTCTTTAAGCCAATGTTGTTAACCATACCCTACTTTCCCTTTAACCTGATCATGCCATCCATGACTATGTAAGTGACTCTGAGATTTGATTTAAAGCTACCCAAAGAAATGGTTTTCGACTTTAGGAGAGTAGTGATGAAGGAGAATTAGAGAGAGAGAGAGATTATATTTGATCAGAAGAATGCTTGATTGTATTTGAAAGGTTAATACTTGATTACCAGCTTGACCTGATGGAAAATGGTTTAAGACAAGTGATAGCTAGGGCCAAGAGGCAAACTACTGTATGGTTTTGTTTTTGTTGTGCTCTGTACATGTATGGCTATTTATCTATCCTTCTCCTCTGTTTAGAGAGAGATGGATGAAAACAAATAGAGCAGCCAAGGAGGGAACACCAAAAGTGGCAACACCTCATGGCCATTAAATAGCACATGGTTCCAGAAAGAAATGTTTCAGATTTGTTTTGCCCCATGCAGTTCACAGAGCTAGGAAGGTGCCTTAAAAGACCTGGGGCTTCATGTACTGTATAAGCCTTGCTTAGATTCCATGCTACGCTCAAAAGGCAAAAATGTTTTTTTGTACACAAAAAATCAGATTTATAAAACTATACATACTCCATGTGCAATGTCAAGTCCCTTTATAAATGTCAATACATCATAAAATTTTGCACTTGTGCACAAGCTTTTAGTGACTGCCCGTCACCTCCCATAAGTAACCAAAAGGAATATTCATGATCTAATCACAGTATAAATTTGACCATGTTCTTGAGTAATGTCATTGCTATATACCATAGAATAACACAGAAAGTGAAAATTTCAGTGAATGTGAAGTTGATGTGTCAAAGGACTGAAGAGGAGAACTGCAAAAACCTTTGCTGGTCTGTCTGCGGGAGTCACAAATAAAAGAAAAAATCGAATCAACAATGAGAAAGCAATAGCATTTTGCCATCATGCAGTGTCCAGACTGCCACCAGTACACGCCGTGAATCGAAACGGATTGTATGTACAGAACTGAAAGATACATTTTCACTGAAGGTGTAAAAAAATAAAAGAAAATCATTTTGTGAAGTAAATATTATTTTGCAATTCACACAGGTCGCCTTACATTTGGCATGCAACATCTAAATATCTTTGAATTGCTATTGTGTCTATATCTGATGAACAGCGTCTGTGATATCCATGCACTCATCTTCGCCTGTCTTAGGTGACAGAGGCAGTCCATGTTTGTGTGCTGTGTTTTGTAATATACTCTATATAGGATTTACGAACGGTCGAAACATGCTTTGATGTTAAGCCACATGAGGCCTCTGGTCTCTTAAGGCTATGTTATATTTTCAAACAGATTTGATTGTATCTTTAGTTGTAGGGTCAGGCTCTGTGTACATGAGAGTTGATAACCAATGAATGCTCATCTGGAAGTGCAATGCATAGAATGCAGTAGAGAGGAATGAGGGGTGTGGGTGTTTTTGACCTCACAAACAGATGAGAAGCTTCTCTGTCTGATGTCTCATGTTTTACGTACAATGGCAGAATGGAAAGGAAAGGGACAAGATTGCTGCTGAACTCGCCATAGCTCTTAACCCTTCGTACTGTGCTGACTCTATCAAACAGCATTTTATTGGCTAACAGAAAAAAGGGCTGAGTATAACTGTGCAAGAAGGTTGTTGTTAAATATTACATGTGTAGTGATTTTCAGTTGATTAAACTGGCATGGCTGGGCAACAAGATCAGCAACTGTGGTCAGCAAATCTGACATACCCCATGTCTAGAAGTTGTGTAAGCAACCCTAGGATGGATTTTGAAGCCGCATCCATGCCAGGGGCATTTTGAGTATACAGTCATAAGCAAGTAGGTGGGAAACCTGTATTAGCAGGAAGAAGAAAGGTGTGGGTGGAGTTGTACATTGAGCTGGATATTTGTTGGTTATTCACTGAAAATGTAGCTAACAGGTGAATTTTTTGTGTTTGTTTTTTAAGCTGTAAAGTTTCATATGAGGTCCAAAATGTAAAATGTGTTGATCAGATACAAAAAAAACCTCTAAATGTCTATTTGTCTTTTCAGTTATGCTTGATGTTATCTAATAAACTGTAACTTAACAATATAGCCTACTGGAAGCATGACATGACATTTCTGGCAGAGTTTTGCTTGGCAGGGAAGGGTAGAATTGTCCTTTTCTCCAGTAGAAGTGCCACTTACCTCTTCAGTATTTGCAGTATCACACTGTCAAAACAAACTATCTATTAACTTGGAAAACAAAATTAGGTACTGGAGGAAAATACACTTTTTTTGATAGAAAACTAGGGGGCTTTGCCCCCTGCTCGCTTCCCTCACCAAACCCTGTGCCTGCGCTACATGCCAGCAACTTCGCATCTTTGCTGCTCGCGTATGTGGATTTCACATTTACCAAACAACAGAATTTTTAATTCTCGCGGATAGGCCTCTTCATTGGGAAGAAATACTACTTTTTCCTGATGGCTACACGAATAAGGCGATCTACAAGTTTCCGACTTAAAGTTTAAAGCCAGACAATATCTACATACTTCTGTCATATCACCGATGTCCATATATTCAATCTCTTTTCGCTTTTACCTTTTTGTCAATATCGCATTGAATTTTGATACTGTGTTTGGAATTACATTGTGACAACGCAACGTATAACTGCCCTTGAGTGATTATCGTTTCTTTCTTTCTACATGAACAGTGTCTGACAATAGCATTTACACAAATGAGAAATGAGTGAACCGTGTGCGTGGTTGTAAATGTTTTAGATGTGGGCAGGACTCTTCCAAATCTCTTTGCATAAAGTCTTGTCTCGCGGGGCTTGAAATTTTCTCTCGCGGGATTTCACTTTCACCAAACAGCAAATCTTTTAATTCTCGCAAACATGCCTCTTCATTGGGAACAAACACTACTTTTCCCTGATGGTAACATGAATTAGACGATCATCGAGTCTCCGACATAAAGTTTAAATCCGAACTATATATTCAATCTCTTTTCGCTGTTCCATTATTTCACCAAATAATAATTTGTTTGCACTAATGCGATCTTTACTATCATTTTTTTGAGACTTTCAAATTTTTGTACTTCATTATCTGTCAGCTGCTCTGCATGTGTATTGCGCCAACATTTTTGAATTCTTTACGACGTTCTACTGTCATGTACTCTTTGTCTTTTATTTCCGGCCCTGGGCATGGTTAAATCTCTTGGCACAAAGTCTCGTCTCATGGGACGTGAAAGTGTCTTTCTGAGAAAGTCACGTCTCGTCTATCTTCCCAAAATATTTTTATTTTAATAGAGAGAAATCATCATGTTGCAGGGTTTACATATTAGAAAACCATCAGATAAGAATTCTTGTTTCTGGCACCTATGTAGGTTTGCAAATGAATCATAGCTCTGCAACTGAATTGTCATTTAGTTTGTTAATTTTGTTAACTTTCACACTTAGCAGCTTTGAAAATGTAATATTTTCACATTTTATTATATACAGTATGTGTCCTGATGCTAGCCTAACGCATCCCTTTAAAACAATGTTACATGACCATGAAAACACAAAAAACTATTGTCTATAGAAATGTTAAACCACTTAAAAAACAACCAAAAGGAAAAGACCCATGTGTAAATTAAGTTTCATATTTTAATATTGGGTGTTGGTTAGTTTGTGTTTTCAAAGTAAACTGCAAGGAGAAATGTGCGAGGAAAAGTGAATGACAACTGAGTTTATGGACACCGTGGGGGAAAAAGTTAATCAAAGCTCTAATATCAAAGTGGATATTAGAAAGAGGCTACATACTTGTAACAAAAAGGAACAGTGAAGTATAAGAGAAGCATTTAGAATAGTCATTTTGGGCATATTGCTGATTTAAAGTTATTCAAAAGTATTTGAATAATTCATTATGGCAAGTGGGGGAAAGAACAGCAAACCTAGCAAGTGTGAGAAACTTGCACACTGAATTTATATGCATTGGAAGGCCAATGCCAATAAAATATGCTTATAGCATAGCTGATGTTCAATTCAAGTTAAGAAATTAGGTAACATTTTTGCAGGCCACTTTTCAGGTTCAGTTTTAAATTTTTTGGTGTAGGTTGGGTGCTATGCTTGAAAGTGAAACCAGTCCTTTTGTGCAGTACTTTCCTAATCCCTATATTCATCACTTCCATATGTTCTAAACACATCATGCATTTATTTAAAATCCTAGTGTTCAAGACAAATGTATATATTAATTATAGTTATAACTTTGTTTGGAACATATAGAGCCCACAAATTAAAGAATCAGTTCTGCAAAGATCTAAAACAAAATTGGTTTGGGACTGTCTAATTTCTAGTTGCTGTAGTTAAACCTGAGATGTGATTATACTAATTATGAGACTCTAAGGAATCAGCTTGATTAGCCATTGAGTGAAATTCTGTCCTAGCTCCTTCTTATATACTTTGCACTGCATAAGTAACCATTACTGTGAACAAAATGGGAATGTGACGATTTGATACTCACTCAGTATGATGCCTAAAAATGAGACATTTTAAGTCCAAGTTCTTAATTATATTTGCACTCTTGCAAAATATTAATGTATTTCCCAGCATCATCTTTTATATGCAGTATTCACGCCATGTGAAAGGCATGTGATATTGGGACTGTCAGAGCTTTTTATACTGATAATAAATTTGCATCTTATGCAGCAGTATCTGATATGGAGGCTATATGGTCATGTATTTAGCTTTTCCAGATTATACATGTTTCTTTTGAAGTGGTATGAGAAGTTGGATAATTTGAAGCAGCATTATGAACAAGACCTTTCAAAAAGAATTTCAGATAATGAATGGAAATTAAGATACTGATATAGCATATTACTTCTGTTTGCGTAAAATATGTTCCAGCTCAAAATTCTATTCAAAATTCTACAAAAGGAAGATTTATCTTGCCAATATCTACACTAAACATTGTCATCAGACACCTATCTCTTGTGTCACATGGATTCAGAATGTCTCAGGCTAAGACTTTCTGGGAATAAATTCTTTACTAATCCTTATAGTTTTGGTTGCACAATAATTGCTAACCTTATAACATTAATATTCAGAATAAAAACCTAGTAGAATTTCACTGCATAATAAAAAGTGTTTTGAAAAATCAAAGTTACAAAGGCAGTTCATATGATAAATATATACACATATTAATATTGTTCTTAATTGACTGAGTATGTTCAATATCTGGTAACCCTTGGGATGCCTTGATATCTGTAAGTTAGATTTTTTTAAATAATAATTTGCTCTTTGAGTGGGGAAGAGGATATTGGATTTGATTTGGGTGCATTATTTGTATAACTGATTTGTAATAAATTAATTGTAATGCAATTTATAAAACCAATTTTAAAAAGTGAGACCCATGCAATACTCAAGGCCTGGTTTGAGAGAAACATACAGTATATGTAGATAGAGACAGAGAGGTAGGAGATGAGATGAGAATCAAAGTACTTTGGTGTGGTACTGTGGTGGCTTAAACCAATACTAAATAATGCATTACTCAACAATGGACAAGACTTGCTTTACCATTATCTCAATTATAAATGGAAATTTAAAGGACATTTAGTGGCTTACAACATGAAAGATATCATATTAAAAAGTTCAAGCCACTGTACTTAACATAATTAAATTTTGTTGTAGTGGTCTATGCAAGTACAGTGGAACCTTGGGGTACGACTGTAATTTGTTCCAAAACTCTGGTCGTAACCCGATTTGGCCGTGACCCGAAGTAATTTCCCCCATAGGATTGTATGTAAATACAATTAATCCGTTCCAGACCATACGAACTGTATGTAAATATATTTTTTTTAAAGATTTTTAAGCACAAATGTAGTTAATTATACCATAGAATGCACAGTGTAATAGTAAACCAAATGTAAAAATATTGAATAACACTGAGAAAACCTTGAACAACAGAGACTTTTTTTTAATGAGTTTTAAGCACAGGGAAAAAAATGAACATTTGAAAAATCTGTAATTTAATAAACCACCAAGAAAAGTAACATTGCAACAATGCACGCTACGAACCGATCGCTGTAAACAGAAGTGAAGTGGAGGTTAAAATCCAATAGAAAAAAGTCTTCATTAAATACAACAAGGTTAAAACAATGCTCGAATCAGTCTCTTTAAAAGCAAGCCCGTGCATTCTTTAACTGCCTTCTTGGCCTTATGCGGCGCTCGCTCTCTCATGTGTGCGTGTGTGTCTCTCTCTCTCGCGCGTGCGTGTGCGCGCGCATGTCTCTTTCTCTATCGTGCGTGTGCCTGCCTGCCTGCCTGTCTGTCTGTCTGTCTGTCCCTCGCTCGCTCACTGCATAGCGAATGCACAGGGAGAGACTGAAGACGTACGGAAATCATCGGCACGCACAAACCGAAAGGGAAACTGGCTTGTTCGTATACTGAGTGTGTCTCCGTGAATAGATGCAAAAGTTTGGCGAACTTTTTGGTCGTAACCCGATTTGTACGTGTTCAGAGATGTTCGTGAACCGAGGTTCCAATGTATATCCAATAGACACTGTGAAACAACAAACAAATGCAGGCTAGAGTACTTAATTGTAAGGACTCAGTATATTATCTACCCTAGTGTACCATCATGTATACTGGGTTTTTAAAAATGAATTCTACATACTACTTTTTTATCACTTATTGTGTCTTGCACAGTATTTCTAATTTTGTTTGCATTGACCAAATACTCAAAATAAGTTGAACTGTTTAAGACACTACATAGAACACCAAAGTATCATATATAGTTACTGTAATTGGTTTTATTGGTGATAACAGTGGAGCTTAGTCATGAGGAAATGCTTTATATGTGTTGACGTTTAAGAGTTTATAAAGTGAATTTGGAAAAAAATCTCAGAATATCATACAAAATACAAAAAATTGTTAAAAGATGATGTATTTCTTCTAAACACCATTCTCTTTTTTCTCTATAGAGATCTATGCCAATTTCAGAATGAACTGAATAACTTTTCTACATCCCTGATGTCAAATGTTGGAATTTTATTCTCCACATTTTATTCAATACCCCACAATTATTCTCCAATTTCTTCATCTTTCTCTTCTCAAACTCCTTTTGCAAGCAACAAATCGACTAATGAAACTCAAAAGAAGGTTGGAGAAGACAACAAATGGCTTATTGAGAAGTCTGCCCTAGAAACAAGGTGCCATTTAATTTAAGTATACTTTTATTACGTTTACTATTTATATTTTTTCTACAGATTTACTTGTGTTTTCTGTTTTATTCACAAATGCATTATGTCTAACAGGAACATTACAATACCACTTAATTTATGTATTACGAAGCTGTAAAAATATAAACAGAGTAACTTCCTTTTTTTTGTCAACATATTTGAAATGTTCTACTCTGATGTACAGTATTAATACTGTTTTGTTTGGACATAATGCTTTTCATAATGGTTATATGTGAGAGGAAGATGGTTTAGATGGCAACTTATTGTTACCATTCAGCTTGCTTTGGTGAATCGCATCAAGAGTCTAGGGCAGTATGTGCTTTTAGTTTGAAAACAGTGCAGTCTGGCTTGGTGGGTGTGGTTTGCGTGCTGCTGTATAGCAGTACGTCCACAGCGTATTTAATGGGGAACTTAACAGATTGTGTATTTATGTGCAGGCATGATCAGTTCAGCCAGTTTCCTCTTTGACAATCCACAAGTTGTAATCAAGTCATCTGTACCCACAGTAGTATTAAAGGAGACCGAGTGAATTAGATGAGGAAGAATGAAAATATAGAGATCCAGAGAAAAGTTAAAATGAAAATAAAGAAAAGACAAGGTAAAATTTAAGTGGAAGAGAAGGCATTTGAAAGAAAAGGTCAGAATCAAGCCCAAGCTGGTGCAGTGGAGAGGAGACATTCCAGTCAGGGAAGAAACCCTGTCTGGAGTAGTAGCACTTCAGGGATAGGGTCCCTCCTGCTGAGCAAAGAAGTAGGACAGGAGCAGCCAATCACTCCAAGAGGTCCCATGAAAAAAAGCTTGTGAGGTCGCTACAGATGTAGTGCGATATTATTGGGGACAAGAGCCATTTAAGTTATCATGGTCTATTTATTTATTGAGAACTTATTCATATACTGTACAAACCTAGATTTTGATGTCTAGGTCTACAGATGTCCACCCAAACATCCATAAATTTTATAACCAGTGTAAAGTATATAGTTCATGGTCACAAAGCAAACCTTTCATGCATCCAGAGTCGCGCATATAGGACTGTGGGATGTGGGACGTTATTATAAAGGCATGCTCTATTTGCCACTTTTACAACCTTAATAGACTGTAACTACTAGTTTATGTGCCTCCTGAAACTAAACATCTAGTATTATTAGGTTGTATGGTTTGGTTTCTAACCAACACTCACATTGTACTATAAATGTAATGAATTATTATTATTATTTACTCTGCTTCCATATAATTTGAATATATTATCAGTGATGCATAATTAAATACAGAAATCTTTCTCCTGTCTGTTCTTTAACTGTAACTAATAGCCTGAACTTGTAAATGTAAAAGTGAACGGGGGGAGGTAGTGCTGAACTACAGTACCTGGCAGTGTGACTAGTATATAGGAATTGAGGCATTATGGTAAAGTCTACACAATAAATAGTATAAAAAGGGACAAGACAGAACATATGGTATCAAATTAGTATCAAGTATCATGAAAGTTCACTGGTATTGGTATCAAATGCAGAAATTCTGGTATTGTGACATTCCTAGTATGCTTTCTGGTCAATAATTGAGAATGTTTTATGTTATAAATATATTGTTTAATATGAATGTGTAGTCTCCCAACTACATACATATACATTCCCCTTATAGCACGTATGTAGACCATTAATGTGCTGCTTTGCTGTAAATTCTTTATTAAGAACACTTGTTTCCTCACTAAAAAGCTGCAAGAAAGTCATTCTGTTCACAGAATCACTAGACCTACTATTAGTATTATGAGGGAAAACCCAGTAAGCCTTGGTATACATTTGTGGTAAGCTGTCAGCATGCATTTATATTTTAAGCAACTGTTCAACTTCTGTTTTTAAATGATTGGTAAATTGACCTGTTTAACAGTTGTGGGATGTTATTATTCTTAGTGCTCGTAGTAGTTTTCACAGTAATCCATTGTGCAGCGCTATAGTTAATGAATGGCAATGTTTATGGAGTTAGCACATAAAAGGCTAGATATGGAGAAGTGAAGAAAAGATAGTGACAATCATATCTATTAAATTATTACTAATATTATGCATAATTTTGGGGGCATCTTTTGGCTCTACCCTTATGTTTTAAGGAGCAAAACTATTTAATTTGGGAGCATATTTCCCCTATGCCCTTGATTATTTCTGATGCTGAATTAAAGTACTAAAAGTATAGACACTGCACTGTCCCATGGCTTTCTCTGATAATTTTGCACTTCCATTGTTCATCTTCTTCTAAAACTATGTTGTGCTGTTCTGAAGTTGCATCAATTTGCATAAAATAAAAAATATATGAGTCTTTGATATCTGATGTTAACTTCACTCCACATGTATTTTAATGTTCTGGATAAGCTATATTCGCTTGTGCACCATTACAGTCACTTTCTACTCTCAGACAATGTTGCATTTCTTTGCCCATAAATCACTAATTTTTATTGTGTCACACCAATAAATGTAAAAAGATGCTAAAAAAAGGTTTGGGATAGCCACCCCGTATATTGTAGGTCATTCTGTTAAGGCAAAGAAACATCATCGGGGCAGGCGGGATTTCCCGTAACTGGTCTGCAGAGGAAAGAGGAAAAGGGTTAGTGTACTCTGCCCCTTAGTCTGGCGTGGAATTACAGTCCTTCAAGCCCTTTAGCTGCCTCCCATACGCATGTGTGTGACAATTGTTTCTGCCTTTAGTGGTGAGGTTTAATTTATTCCCTCATTTTTAAGCCCATTTTTCCAGCTCTTGTTTGATCTGTGTCTTGCACTTCCCTTTTTGCAGAAGTTAGGTTAGGATTGTGGGGTGTAACCTGGGGTTTAGTAGGATCATGTCATTGCGCAAATGTACCAATCATGTCACATCTTTCTGTTTTCATTTCACTCACTACGTTTTACAGTTTTCAGCCTGACACCATGACCCAAAAGCGGCTGTTTTCACCACATGGCAACACACGCTCTTGCTTCAATCCACTTACCCAGGTTCAGAGGCAACCCATATGCCACTCTTTCCCATGGTTCCCTTTTGCTGTGAAAGCTGTACTATTAATTTGTCATGGGAGGTATGGCTAAGAGGACTTCCAAACAAGCCGATAGTTTACAAGCTAAGCTAGTGCTGTGTCTGTGTTTATGCTCCTTTTATGCCAGCTTCTGCAAGTAGTGGACAGCTGTCATTCCTGGCTAACAGCACCAGGGTCTTCCTGAGTTTTGTATGATCTTCTCATGTATTTACGGACTATTGTTAGGTTATTTTTACAAAGTACAATGAAACTCTTATGTGCTCACTACACTGCCACTCAATGTGAATCTCAATCTGTAGGCTATGTACAATAACAAAACAGAATGTAATGGCTGAAAAATAAGTTGTGACAAAAATAATCATATCATGTGAGCATGCATCTGTCCATTATTACATGCCATGGTAGGACATAACTATTGAAAAAATAGGAACCGAAGAGGGAAAATGTAGGACAATAAGCAGAACATGGCTTGGTGCAAAGGGCTTGTCAGGTTGTTATAACTCCACCCACAGCAGAGGCCATGAGCAGACAAGCTAAAAAAATGTCACTAAAAAATCTTTTTTTAATATCGGATTTTATTCAAAAATGCAATAGAAATTAAAAATATTTTTTTCTTATAGTTAGATTTTGTTACAATGGCTGGGGACTTTAATTGTGTTTTAAATCCAGACCTAGATAGGCCTCCTGCTGCAGGGGCGATGACATCTAACACTGCAAAGACAATTACACAGTTTGTAACTAATCACAGCTTATCAGACCCCTGTAGATTTATAAACCCAAACTCAAGAGCACATTCCTTCTACTCACCAGTGCATCATTGCTACTCAAGAATTATTTCTTTGTTGATAACGATTTCTTGCCTAAATCTAAATCTTGTAAGTACGACACTATTGTTGTCTCTGACCATGCCCCTTTAATCTTGGAGCTAAAATCATTATGCCCCACATACTCATCTTGCAGATGAGCATAGAATTTATTTCCAAACAAATTGATTTTTTTAGAGACAAATACATCTCCAGAGGTTTCTGTAGGAATACTCTGGGAAACCCTGAAGGTTTTCTTAAGAGAACAGATTATCTCATATCTTTCCCACAAAAATAAATTGGAAACCAAGAAGGTATCAGAGCTACTCAGTGAAATTACTAGAATAGATCAAGAGCATGCCAGGTGTCCAAGTGAGGCACTTAATACAATACAATACAATATAGTTTATTTTTGTATAGCCCAAAATCACACAGGAAGAGCCGCAATGGGCTTTAACAGGCCCTGCCTCTTGACAGCCCCCCAGCCTTGACTCTCTAAGAAGACAAGGAAAAACTCCCAAAAAAACCTTGTAGGGAAAAAATGGAAGAAACTTTGGGAAAGGCAGTTCAAAGAGAGACCCCTTTCCAGGTAGGCTGGGCGTGCAGTGGGTGTCAAAAGAAGGGGGTCAATACAATACAATGCAGTACACAGAACAGAACAATTTCTCAATATAGTAAGAAATAAAAAATATAAATTTTTAGAAGTACAGAGCAGAATTTAACAGTAGATGATATATCCCATAATAAGATTTGGATTTGTGTAGAGTCCTAGAGACCTCATCCTTCAATTTGCCTCCCCCATTTGGCCATTCCACGGCTGAAACAGTGTTGGGCCAGCCAATCCGATGAAAGGACCCCTCTTTCCCACGATTCCTGCGATCCTCCATCTGGGATGACTTTTCCTTAGGCAGGCAAAACAACTTGGCAGGTGGGCCATGGCACCAAGTGCCACATTTGAGTACCGAGAACAAAAACAGAATAAGTGAGGGTTAGTATACAATTATAACTGTCATGTTACTTATTTTTAAGTGCTAATGACTAACAACAGAGATGCAGTCTGTACAGTTAATCAGCAGCTCTAGTCAGGATATGCTAAACTGAAGTAGTGAGTCTTCAGCCGTGATTTAAAAGCTGAGACCGAAGGGGCATCTCTTATAGTAGCAGGCAGACCATTCCACAGTTTAGCGGCCCTGTAACTAAAAGCTCGACCTCCCACTGTTATTTTATTAATCCTTGGAATCATAAGCAGACCGGCATCTTGAGATCTTAATGTGCGCTCAGGTTTGTAACTCATGATAAGTTCAGACAAGTAAGCTGGACCTCGACCATTTAATGCTTTATATGTTAAAAGAAGGATTTTGAAATCTGCCCTAAACTTAACTGGGAGCCAGTGTAAGGATTTAAGAACTGGAGTTATGTGTTCGTATTTTCTTGTTCTTGTAATAATTCTTGCAGCCGCATTTTGGATTAACTGGAGGCTGTATAAAGAACAGTTTGAACATCCAGTGAACACCGCATTGCAGTAGTCAATCCTACTAGAAATAAATGCATGAATTAGTTTCTCAGAATCCTGTTTATTTAAAAAGCGCCTTAATTTCCTAACATTTTTAAGATGGAAGAAACATGTTTTGGACAACTTTGTAATATGCGCTTTAAATGACATGCTAGAGTCAAAGATAACTCCTAGATTGTGGGCTGATTCAGTAAAATTGACTGGGATTCCAACTGAGTTAAATGATGACAAAATATTGTTGTGATCAGCATCATTCCCTCCAACAATTAACATCTGTTTTATCTGTATTTAAAGACAAGTAGTTCTCATTCATCCACTCCTTTAATTCGCTAACACAACTAATTAAAGACAACATTGGAGAAACTTCATTTGATTTAAATGAAAGGTATAACTGGGTGTCATCTGCATATGAGTGAAAATTAACATTATGTTTCCTAATGAGAGATCCAAGTGGAAGCATGTACAGTGAAAACAGTAAAGGTCCCAGTACTGAGCCCTGCGGGACACCATATTGAACTTCTGTGTATAATGATGGAGTACTGTCAGAACATTTCTGTACATATTGGAATCGATTTGATAAGTAAGAACTAAACCAAGCGAGAACGGTGCCTGTAAGCCCAACATCATTTTCTAGCCTGTGCAGTAAAATAGAATGGTCGATGGTGTCAAATGCTGCACTTAAGTCCAACAACATAATTACAGTGGAGTTTCCTTCATCAGAGGATATCAGAATGTCATTTACAACCCGTGTTAGTGCCGTTTCTGTACTATGACCAGTGCGAAAACCAGACTGGAATTTCTCAAATAAATTGTAATGCGTAAGGTGTGTCTGAAGCTGACTGGTGACTACTTTTTCTAGTATTTTAGAGAGAAACGGTAAATTTGAAATAGGCCTATAATTATTTAGTATATGTGGGTCAAGGTCTGACTTTTTAAGTAAAGGTTTAATGACGGACACTTTTAGTGTATCAGGTACTGTGCCATGCAATAATGAACTATTGATAATGTTTAAGATAGGCGCTGCAAGAACATCCATTGCACTTTTTACTAGTTTTGTTGGCACTGGATCTAGGGAACAAGTAGTGGGCTTCATTTTAGAAATTAAACTTAAGACTTCCTGCTCAGTTACAGGATTAAAATTACTAAAGTGCTGAGTGCAATGTGAGACAGGGTCTGCTAAGCTAGTATTTGGTTTGTCCTGTGATGCAGAGATCTGGGATCTTATATTTTTAATTTTCTCATTGAAGAAGTTCATAAAGTCTGTACTGCTAATGTCTGTTGGTATTTTGCACTGTTCATCTGAATTTCCATTTGTTAATTTAGCCACTGTTCTAAACAGTACCCGAGGATTTTTATTATTGCTATCTATTAATGTAGAATAATATTCTGACCGAGCTTTAAAGAGGGCTTTTTTATATTTATTAACACTCTCTGTCCATGCAATTTGAAAGACATGTAGCTTTGTTGTTCTCCATCTGCGCTCCAGTTTTCGACACTCTAATTTAAGAGCTCGAGTGTTTTCATTAAACCAGGGAGAGTTTCTATGTGCTTTGATCACTTTTGTTTTAAGGGGTGCCACTGTGTCCAGAGCATCTCTCAAGGTCACATTATAATGTGATGTTAGTTGATCTAAATTGTTTTCCACGTTTACATTTGATGTTAACTGATCTAAATGGTTTTCCACAATTACACTCAACTTACTCAAAGTATCTATAAATTTTGAAGCAGAATTACAATCTAGATGTCGCATTGTCTTTGTTTTAATCTGGGAGTATGTTGGCAAGGGCAGGACTAAATCAAATGTAATTAAGTAGTGATCGGAAATAACTTCATTTAATGGAGTAATAATTAAATTTTGAATTTCAACTTTGTAAGTTATAATTAAATCTAATGTGTGGTTATGATTATGAGTTGGACCTTTGACATTCTGACAAAATCCTACTGAATTTAACAAATAAGTAAAACATTTGCTAAAAGTGTCAGTTTCCACATCAATGTGTACATTAAAATCCCCCATCAGTACTACGTGATCATAATGTATAGCCAAGTCAGATAAAAGGTTGCTAAATTCAGACATGAACAATAAATACGGCCCTGGTGGTCTATAGACTAGCACTATAATTGTGTTGGAATCTGTTTTAATATTTATAATGAATGCTTCAAAGGATGTAAAGTTGCCTAAATTTTCCTAAATTAATAGGAAAAGACAGGATCTGCATTCAGAACTCAACCTCTTCACAACTAAAGAAACTGAACAACTCATTTTTAAATCAATACATCATTACTATGAACATGGAGAGAAAGCTAATAAGATCTTAGCTCAACAAATCCACAAGCAAGAAATTCACAATACAATCCCAGCAATCACCAACACAGACAGAGACAAAATCATTGACCATAAAAATATAATGCACACATTTAGAGAGTACTGTAAGTGTTTAAAGAAAACAAGACATAATATAATGCATTTCTGGATGCATTACTGATACCACAAATAGATACTCTCAGTGCAGAGGAATTGGATAAACCTCAGAATTACTAGATGCTATAAATGCTATAAACTCACTTCAGAGTGGGAAAGCAGCAGGCCCTCATGGCTACCCTGTCGAATTTTATAAAAAAACTAGCAAAATACCCGCGCTTCGTAGCGGAGAAGTAGAGTGTTAAAGAGGTTATGAAAAAGAAAAGGAAACATTTTAAAAATAACATAACATGATTGTCAATGTAATTGTGTTGTCATTGTTATGAGTTTTGCTGTCATATATATATATACAGTATATATATATAGCAAAATACCTGCGCTTCGCAGCAGAGAAGTAGAGTGTTAAAGAGGTTATGAAAAAGAAAAGGAAACATTTTAAAAATAACATAACATGATTGTCAATGTAATTGTGTTGTCATTGTTATGAGTTTTGCTGTCATATATATATATACATATAATATACACACACATAAACATAAATATACATATACATATATACATATCTACATATACACATATCTACATATACATATATATATACATATACACATCCACATATATATACATATATATATACACATATCAACATATATATACACACATACAGTACATACACACACATATACATATATACATATACACATACATACACATACATATTTACACATACATACATACACACACACATATATATATATATATATATATATATATATATACACACACACACAGACAGACACATATATACATATATATTTACATATCTACATATATACTGTATTTACATATCTACATATATACACATATCTACATATATGTATACACATATATATACATATCTACATATATATATATCTATCTAGACATACATACATACATACATACATACATACATACATACATACATACATACATTTACACATATATATATATAAATATATATATACATATCTATATCTATATCTATACTAATTAATAAAAGGCAAAGCCCTCACTGACTGACTGACTGACTGACTCATCACTAATTCTGCAACTTCCCGTGTAGGTGGAAGGCTGAAATTTGGCAGGCTGATTCCTTACAGCTTACTTACAAAAGTTAGGCAGGTTTCATTTCGAAATTCAACACGTAATGGTCATAACTGAACCTCTTTTTTCACAATATACTGTAATGGACGGCAGCTCGATGGCTGTGGGAGGAGGAGTTGAGTGTCACGTCATCACGCCTC
>NC_041401.2:136343206-136345706 GCF_900747795.2 Erpetoichthys calabaricus | reverse complement strand
CATTCTGAAGGGCACAAACCACGTTGGATTTTGTAATGATAGTTGATTAGTAAGGTCTATTAAGGGATACGTACAGAATGATTAGTAATGCCTGTGAATGCCGATGCAAGTAGGAGAATGGGCGTGAACTAAAGAACGATTAGTAACTTGTACAGTAAATATCTCTAAAGTCTGTCTATTAAGAAGTTATTATATCTTTCAGTCGTGTGTATTGATTAAACTACGAACCTAACAAGATCACTACATGGTGTCAGAAGTGGCGGATTGCAAGAGGAATGTGAAGAAGAGGTTCAGCTTTTGAACGAGTCGCGTGTCTGTTAGTAACCCGAAAACGTGATCAGAAAGTGCTAAGACGTTCTAGCAAAAGAGAAAAACAAATATGTTAGGATTACAGCCCCCACCAAATCTCCAGTTAAAGGGAAATGTAGCTGAAAATTGGAAAAGATTTAAACAGAGATTCGAGTTGTATCTTGCTGCGATTGAAGCAGATAGGATAAGTGAAAAAATTAAAGCGTCTATGCTTCTACATGTAATTGGTGAAGAGGCGCTAGAGATGTATAACAATTTTCAGTTTGAAGAAGATGGAGACAATATGAAATTGAACAAAATAGTTGAAAAATTCGAAACGTATTGCAACCCAAAGCACAATGTGACGTTTGAGCGGCACAAGTTTTTTTACATGTTTCCAGAAAAGCGGAGAAACAATAGAGCAGTATGTGACGGAATTGCGTAATAGGAGCTGTTCTAAGAAGAAACCGTCAAGACATCAAAGGACCAATAACCTCTAATCAGAACACTAACACCAGCGAAACAAATATTAACGAGAAAACAAGTATAAATCAGGAAAGAACATCTCAACTGCAAACACAATTAACCAGAATATCAAAATGTCATGTAAAACCACCAGAACGACTCATTGAGACATGTTGAGGATTAAAGGAACATTTTCAATTAAGAAATGCTGAATTCCTTTAACAGTTGTGCTTTTTATACATAGTTTGAATGCTGGATGTATGCCTGAAATGTTCTGGATAGTTCAGTTGTTTGAAGTGATCAAGAATTAAACGTGTGCATTTACGGAGTGATTTCTCAGGCTTAAAAGCTCGCTTTTTATTAAAAAGGTAAATGCTAACTGTTTTCATTCTGAAGGGCACAAACCACGTTAGATTTCAGCCGTTAAACGCGCAAAAATGTCGGTACACCAGATAAATAAGCGCAACATATTATCAGTTGTATTGTATGCTTACAATACATATAGAAATGTGTTAATCGTTAACTAATAGTATCGGATGGTGTTTTTCGACTCGCACCTTGATTTAAACGATTGCATGTCTTGGTGGGTTTGCATAGCTTATTGTCAATATCTTTACACCTCTTTTTAAGACTTATTGACTGAAACGGGCTTTCATGAAAAAACTTAGGGCTTTGCTACAAGATGCACCCTCCACAAGTTAAGGAAGTAAAAATAAAAGGTATATATTTCTGTTTTATTTAAACCTTTTAAGTTCGTATGCATAGCCCCATTTGGTTGTTTAAGTTTTTTTTTTTTCTTCAGTAATATTTAATCTCCTTAAAGAAAAACAACATATGCATTTTACTTTTTTTGTATCTCTTTAGTAATATTTTAGTGTAAAAGGATAACGAGTATTTAAACCTTTTATGTTATTTTATAAAGTTATTTTACACAATGTTGAAAAATTAATAAGAAAGCTACATATTTTGGCAGCTGCTGCTTTAATTTTCAATGAAATGAAAAAAGCTCTCCAAGAGAAAACCTCAATGAAGAAGAAACAGTTTGCACTATCTAAAAACGAGAAACCCTCATTTATAAAGGTTTGCTGCAGATGACTTAACTGAAAATAAATGAATAGTTCCTATGTGTATAATACATATTTATCTACTTGACTTATTCCTTTATTCCAGCAACTTGCAACATCTGAGGTACAATTTGTTACATTACTTTGGTTTGTTGCAGCACAGGCAGGTGAAGTGACTTCCTCAGGGTCACACAGTGGTGTCAGTACCACGATTTGAACTGACAAGCTCCGGGTTTGCTTAAATATTACTGAAGAATGAAAAAAAACGAAAACGGGCAAATGGGGCTATGCATACAAATGTCCATCCATCCATTATCCAACCCGGTATATCCTAAATACATGCGCCAACAAAGGGCACAAGGCAGGAAACAAACACGGGGCAAGGTGCCAGCCCACCGCAGGGCGCACACACCCACACACACCCACACACCAGAGACAATTTAGAATCGCCAATGCACCTAACCTGCATGTCTTTGGACTGTGGGAGGAAACCAAAGATATGTGTATATGTAGATATGTATATATATGTATATATGTATATGTATATATATGTTTACATAACCTCTTTAACATACTACTTCTCCGCTGCGAAGCGCGGGTATTTTGCTAGTATATATATATATATATATATATATATATATATATATATATATATATACAGTGGTGTGAAAAACTATTTGCCC
>NC_041401.2:136313206-136338206 GCF_900747795.2 Erpetoichthys calabaricus | reverse complement strand
GAGGACCAAGGACAGAGCCCTGAGGGACTCCTTGTGTGACTGGCACGGAGTTGGATCTGCTGTTGCCAAGACTAACAAACTCTTGCCTATCAGTCAGATAGGACTTGAATCACTGGGGGGCAGTGCCAGAGATACCCAGCATGTTCTCCATTCTGGACAGTAGGATGTCATGTCTGACTGTGTCAAATGCTGCACTGAGGTCTAACAGAATTAATATGCTAGTTTGTCCAGAGTCTACTGCCATAAGCAAATCATTGGTTACCTGTAGCAGAGCAGTTTAACAGCTGTGTCGTGCCCTGAATCCAGACTGAAAGGGTTCCATCAAATTATTAGAGGTTAGGTAATTGGTGAGTTGGGAAGCTACAACACGCTCAAGAACTTTTGACAGGATAGGTAAGTGGGAAATAGGCCGGAAATTGTTAAGATTGTCAGCATCAAGGCCAGACTTTTTTAACATTGGAAGGCAGCAAGATGGCTGTAGGAGACGGAGTTGCGTGTCGCGTCATCACGCCTCCCACATAATCACGTGAACTGACTGTGAACTCAGTACGTAGAAAAGAAGGAGGAGCCCCAAAGAGCGCTGAAGAAAACATTCATTACACAATTGACAAGGCAGCGAAACAATAAGAAGCGAGTGAGTGACGCATACAAGCATCTTCATAAGACACGAGGTATAAAAAAGCACGGTGTAAACCGTAAGTCTAAATTAACTTTATAGAAACGCTCCCGCTGCCGTTTGCAATACCATATTCGCGAGATACAAGTTTAATGAGAAGACACGAGGTATAAAAAAGCACGGTGTAAACCGTAACCTTAAATTAACTTTATAGAAATGCTCCCGCTGCCGTTTGCAATGCCATATTCGCGAGATACAAGTTTAATGAGAAGACACGAGGTATAAACGAGAGTTTGCATCACTTTGTAACAGAGTTAAAATTGCTGTAGCGAGAAACTTTTAACTGCCGGGTCTTAGCTAACATTAAATAAACCCGTGGACATCGCAACATCACACAAGAGAGCGGCTCACGTGAAGTGACTGAACGCAGCAGGAGTGATCACTTCCATGAATCAAACCTGTTCAAAAAACACATTACACAATTGATAAGGTAGGAAAAGAATATGAAACAAAGCACGGTATAAACCGTAACTTTAAATTAAGTTTATAGAAACGCTGCCGTTTGCAATACCATATTCGCCCCTGCGAAGCGCGGTGATTTTGCTATATATATTAAACTATTTCAACCATTGTATGATCCGCGTCTCACAACTGAAAGAGTGCACCGTGGCAGAAGTTAGCCGACTTGCTCACCAACCACAAGCGTTACCTGGTAGGTAACCACCCATACAATCAGATTGTGAATCAGACTACGAATGCCTGCAATGTAATTACCCCGATCTACATGCTGTGAAATGAATGAACCACATGCCGTGGCACAACGTTAGGGGCTTCGCCTCTACGTCCGAGGATCGATTCCCGTAAGGGAGTGCAGTGAGTGTGTACGCCTGATGAGCCCACAATTACGGCGAAACACGTGTCGCATACTATGCATCTTCAAAGCACGGTGTAAACAGTAAGTTTAAATTGAGTTTATAGAAACGCTGCCGTTTGCAATACCATATTCGCCCCTGCGAAGCGCGGTGATTTTGCTATATATATTAAACTATTTCAACCATTGTATGATCCGCTTCTCGCAACTGAAAGAGGGCACCGTGGGAGAAGTTAGCCGACTTGCTCACCAACCACAAGCGTTACCTGGTAGGTAACCACCCATACAATCAGATTGTGAATCAGACTACGAATGCCTGCAATGTAATTACCCCGATCTACATGCTGTGAAATGAACGAACCACACGCAGTGGCACAACGTTAGAGGCTTCGCCTCTACGTCCGAGGATCGATTCCCGTAAGGGAGTGCAGTGAGTGTGTACGCCTGATGAGCCCACAACTACGGCGATACACGTGTCGCATACTATGCATCTTCAAAGCACGGTGTAAACAGTAAGTTTAAATTTTTTTATAGAAACGCTCCCGCTGCCGTTTGCAATACCATATTAGATGACTTTGTAACAGAGTTAAAATTGCTGGAGTGATAAATTTTTAACTGCCGGGTCATGTCACGTGTTCTTGGGTAGGTACACCAAAAAATGTATACATTTATGCATGTAATGGGCAAACAAAAAATGTACTATACCCGAAAGCACTACAGTAGCACTCAATGTATCTTTACTTCTTAAATGTTAATGTTTTACTGTTTAATAATTTATACGCTTCTTATATGTTCATTTGCTCAGAGGTTGATGCGCTTGCTGCTTAATGAGCAGCTCTTCACCCTAGCGTCCCGCTGCTTCTCTTCTTTCGTCGGCATCTTTTCCCGTTAAAACTGATTTTTTTTAAAACTTAGTATGTTTTCTTTAATTTTTCAGTTAAGCTGGCACTTAAGTCTTCAATCTGCCTCAAGAATGATTAGCGAAGGTGGTAGACAATGAAAACGGCAGCCGTACGCATCCGCCACGCACGCACTGGTGCGCGCAGCTGTGAGTTGATTCTACAATAAAATAAAATAAAGATAAAAAGAGTAATAACTTGCAGCACCGCTATTCAATTACACTTGCCTAACGCCTCTCCTAAGGGGAAATATTGTGGGATCTGGGCATCCGTCAAAGCAGCAATCACAAGCCCGGTTAGAAAGCGGGAAGCTGTGATTTGTCGTGTCCCTCCCATGTAACAATTACAGCCCGTGTTGCAACGTACTATGTATGTATATGTATATATGTGTATGTGTGTGTATATGTATGTGTATATATATATATATATATATATATATATATGTTCATATGTGTGGGAAAGCGAATAGTAGACGTGACGTAGTATATGTATACCAAATTTCAAGTCAATAGGTGAAACGGTTTGCGAGCTACAGCTGATTTAAAATCCTGGACAGACAAACGAATAGCCACGGTAGCGTATTATAGAAGAACATTTTACTGTTTAATAATTTATATTTATATGCAATGTGCTTCTTATATATTACTTCATATTCTCATATGATAATGATTTTAATGTTGTTTATATTGATTTCTATGTTATTGTAAGTGCTCTTTATTTATGAAAAAATAAATTTGGCAATTAAACTTATTTTATACATACTACATTTTATTTTTTTCTCTTGAGCGAATCCACTGGGTAATCAGCTATATATATATATATATATATATATATATATATATATATATATATATATATATATATGTATATATGTATATATATATGTATATATATATATATATGTATATATGTATATATATATGTATATATATGTATATGTAGATATGTATATATATGTGTATATATATGTGTATGTAGATATACAGTGGTGTGAAAAACTATTTGCCCCCTTCCTGATTTCTTATTCTTTTGCATGTTTGTCACACAAAATGTTTCTGATCATCAAACACATTTAACCATTAGTCAAATATAACACAAGTAAACACAAAATGCAGTTTTTAAATGATGGTGTTTATTATTTAGGGAGAGAAAAAATCCAAACCTACATGGCCCTGTGTAAAAAAGTAATTGCCCCCTTGTTAAAAAATAACCTAACTGTGGTGTATCACACCTGAGTTCAATTTCTGTAGCCACCCCCAGGCCTGATTACTGCCACACCTGTTTCAATCAAGAAATTACTTAAATAGGAGCTGCCTGACACAGAGAAGTAGACCAAAAGCACCTCAAAAGCTAGACATCATGCCAAGATCCAAAGAAATTCAGGAACAAATGAGAACAGAAGTAATTGAGATCTATCAGTCTGGTAAAGGTTATAAAGCCATTTCTAAAGCTTTGGGACTCCAGCGAACCACAGTGAGAGCCATTATCCACAAATGGCAAAAACATGGAACAGTGGTGAACCTTCCCAGGAGTGGCTGGCCGACCAAAATTACCCCAAGAGCGCAGAGACGACTCATCCGAGAGGTCACAAAAGACCCCAGGACAACGTCTAAAGAAGTGCAGGCCTCACTTGCCTCAATTAAGGTCAGTGTTCACGACTCCACCATAAGAAAGAGACTGGGCAAAAATGGCCTGCATGGCAGATTTCCAAGACGCAAACCACTGTTAAGCAAAAAGAACATTAGGGCTCGTCTCAATTTTGCTAAGAAACATCTCAATGATTGCCAAGACTTTTGGGAAAATACCTTGTGGACTGATGAGTCAAAAGTTGAACTTTTTGGAAGGCAAATGTCCCGTTACATCTGGCGTAAAAGGAACACAGCATTTCAGAAAAAGAACATCATACCAACAGTAAAATATGGTGGTGGTAGTGTGATGGTCTGGGGTTGTTTTGCTGCTTCAGGACCTGGAAGACTTGCTGTGATAGATGGAACCATGAATTCTACTGTCTACCAAAAAATCCTGAAGGAGAATGTCCGGCCATCTGTTCGTCAACTCAAGCTGAAGCGATCTTGGGTGCTGCAACAGGACAATGACCCAAAACACACCAGCAAATCCACCTCTGAATGGCTGAAGAAAAACAAAATGAAGACTTTGGAGTGGCCTAGTCAAAGTCCTGACCTGAATCCAATTGAGATGCTATGGCATGACCTTAAAAAGGCGGTTCATGCTAGAAAACCCTCAAATAAAGCTGAATTACAACAATTTTGCAAAGATGAGTGGGCCAAAATTCCTCCAGAGCACTGTAAAAGACTCATTGCAAGTTATCGCAAACGCTTGATTGCAGTTATTGCTGCTAAGGGTGGCCCAACCAGTTGTTAGGTTCAGGGGGCAATTACTTTTTCACACAGGGCCATGTAGGTTTGGATTTTTTTTTCTCCCTAAATAATAAAAACCACCATTTACAAACTGCATTTTGTGTTTACTTGTGTTATATTTGACTAATGGTTAAATGTGTTTGATGATCAGAAACATTTTGTGTGACAAACATGCAAAAGAATAAGAAATCAGGAAGGGGGCAAATAGTTTTTCACACCACTGTATATGTAGATATGTATATATATATACCAACATCTCCGTAATATATAAAACCATTTTACAGTCCCTCCCTTTCAAAGATCCAAGAGTACAGTGGAAAAAGGATCTCTCACTCAACATCTTAGAAAAGGAGTGGAAGTTAGCAATGCAGATAATCCACTTGAGCTCCATATGTGCAAAGCATACAATTATTCAACTTGAAATTATATATCGAGCACGTCTGTCTTGTTTAAAATTGTCCAAAATGTTTCCAGGGCAAGATCCAACCTGCGAACATTGCAGTCAAGTTCCAGCCTCACTGGGCCATATGTTTTGGGCGTGCACCAAATTAACATCATTCTGGACCAAAATCTTTACATGCCTTTCAGACAGCCTTGGTATCACAATACCTCCTAATCCATTAACAGTTGTGTTTGGTGTACTTCCAGACGGGCTTGAAGTGGAGAAGGACAAAGAAATTGTAATTGCTTTACTACACTATTGGCATGTAGGCTTATTTTGCTCAACTGGAAGAATCCTAACTCTCCTGTTTTAAGTCAGTGGGTAACTGATGTTATATATTATATGAAATTGGAAAAAATTAAATTCTCACATAGAGGATCTGTACAAAATATTTTCAAAACCTGGCAGGATCTAATCAATAACATTTTAGAATAAGCATTTTAATTGAGGAAGCAGATTATCTTCCCCCCTTTTTATACTCTATTTATTTTTATTAATTTATCTATTTGCTTATTTTTACTAGTTTAAAGTTTTACTCTGTTGGCCTAGCTCTCTTTTTCATGGGTGGGGGTTGACTTGTTTCGAACCTAGTTTTGTAAAACATGACTTATTTGTATGGAATGTTATTTGATTTTAATAAAATCAATAAAATCCAAAAAACAAAAAAATGTTGTGGGGTGCCTATAAAAGTATTAATTTAAAATTTAAATGCATAGACTCGTTAAAATGAAATTTCTTACCACCTTAACTATGGAAAGAAAATGACACATCATTTAAAGTTGATTAAAATATGTAGGATAATGGTTATAATTGGAGAAATTTTAAGAGTTATTTTTTTGGAATCATTTAAGGGCAACTTGAATAAAATACTATAATAATAAATAATAATAATAATAATAATAATAAAAAGGAAGACAGTTCCAAAAATCCATGATAAAATAATTTTTACTTTTGTTATCACAAGGATACCTCATGAATACAAAATGCATGTTTTCTCAAGTCAAAACTTTTGCTGCTTCAAAGTGAGTGTATTAAGTACATTTTATGGCTTTTGTTTTCACATTTGCACATCTGCCTCTTAACTTCATTTTAAACAACAAGAACAGGCTGCTTGTTTTTTAAAATTTATAAAAAATGTTTCACTTCATAACACAATGTCACGTGACAAATTAATATATACCATGTTTATGAAGAAATAATTTTGACGTGAAAAATACAAAATGAATCCTTTAAAGCTTTAAACAGGATTATAGGACACTTTTCCTTTAAATGTGCCATTAACAATGTTGCAATACCAATAACACATTAGTGATCCAGTTTAGATCGTGTAATCACAGAAAATAGTTAAAAGAAATGGGTGAAATAAGATTTTTTTGTTAAAATCATGAATTCCCTCACAATTACATTCCCTACTAAAAAGTGTTTAGTTAGCGTAATTTGTAACTTGTTGTTTCTTTCTTGTGTTTCTTTGTATACTTGTAAAAGTATTGTACATTTTCATAAAAAAAGAATTTTTAATTATGTACAATAGTTAATTATTTTGACACTAGTTTATTTTATTGTGTAGGATTGCAGACCTTTCAAATTCCCTTCAGGTTGTGACAAATGAGAGAGATGATTTGATAGTGCAAGGACAGAAAAGAGAGGAAGAGAGAGATAAAGAAATGAATCTTGTCCGTGAAGCTGTGGAAAAGCTGGTAAGCATTTTTAAACATAGATACATCAGTACAAAGATATTAATGCTGATTTGTCACAAACGTTCAGGTTAGAGTATTACTGTATATATCTAGGATTTTAAGTGAGTTTAGTGAAATGTGTGCCTTTAAGAGAGAGTTTGTACAACATTTATATCATTCAGATTTTTCAAGTGCTCGATTTTAACATAATGTTTTAATGCATAACATACTGTATTTGTTTTTATTCATTATAAGGTTATGCATTCTAGCAAATCGTAAACCATTTGTGTTATAGTTATTTAAAGGATAAATGTTATGTGTTGACAGTGATGTTGTAACAATTAAATGTTCTTTTTAAATCTCTGGTTTATGAAATAACAACAAATAATGCATAACTGAAATAAGTTTACTGTGGTGGGCTGGCGCCCTGCCCGGGGTTTGTTCCTGCCTTGCGCCCTGTGCCACCTGGGATTGGCTCCAGCAGACCCCACGTGACCCTGGGTTAGGATATAACTGGTTGGGTAATGACTGACTGACTGACTGAAATAAGTTAAAAAAAAAAAAAACAAACAAATTTAGTAGTAAGTGGCATTTGTTGGTAAGTAAGTAGCCGCAGGCAGGAAAGCTTCCTTTTTTTGCTTTCACGCATCTCAAGTCCCTAGAAGAGTTGTAGGCATGTCAGCATATAACACTATAAAACACAGAAATGAATCATTCTCAGAGTAGTTTATTTACTGATATCTGTAGGAGGAAATGAAGGAAGGAAGCCTTTATTGTCATTATACCAGTACAATGCAATTGTAAAAACAACAACAAACAAATAATATGAAAGCACATATCCTATGACAAATAAATACATTAATAAATAGATAAGGAACAGAAATTATTATCCATTAAAGTAATCATTGTACATACAGGAAAAAACGCCATGGTAGGACATAAATGTTGAAAAAATAAAACCGAAGAGGAAAACATAAGATGATACGCAGAATATGGCTTGACGCTGTATTGGAATTTCAAATCATATAATCATTGAGACATAAGAACTTTTCTTAATATTATTTGGAACATGCAGAGTGATGTTGTTCTGATGTGAAATTTTGCATACAAGTTGATAAATATTTTGTATGACTTTATTTGTAAGACAAAGCTATGTAATATTAGTGTAACATTATAGATAATAACAACAATGGTTTGATGGTTTAAAAACTCCTTCCCCCCCTTTTAGAAATGAGTCTCTTTGTAATTTTACGACAAGTTTGGCCAATATTTCTCTAGTCAAACCCCACAAGAAAGCCAGGCTGCCTAACTGCCAAGCTTTACCTTAACACATGGTTTGGAGGGCAGGTGTGAAGGTATTCTGTCCCCCCATTGGTCTGAAGTATGGCTGTTTGGAACTGGCTTGTATCAGAAGCTTTTAAGTACCAAGACGCCCTATATTGGGTGTAGGGGTTGGACAGAAAACCTATAAATTTGCTTGCTTTACCTCACTTTCTCTCTCTTACAAAACTGATGAAAACACCATCTCACATCATGAACTGAAAGGACAACACAATGAAGTGCATAGCTCAGCAGCCATATTGAGACAGGCACGTTGCCTGTTCTGAAGAAAGCTGACCACAAATGATGCCTTAACTAGAGACATTTTAAGTAACTAACAAGTCTGTGTGCCGCCTGAAGCTGCACATCAACATTTATCAGGTTGTATGGTTGCCAATTGCATATTGTTATTATTTATGAATATTATCAATAATACATTGTTTAAATTGTAACTTAACTCCTGCTTGTC
The DNA here is from genome assembly GCF_900747795.2 of Erpetoichthys calabaricus. NCBI lineage: Eukaryota > Metazoa > Chordata > Cladistia > Polypteriformes > Polypteridae > Erpetoichthys > Erpetoichthys calabaricus. The sequence goes on along the minus strand of NC_041401.2, from coordinate 136,329,535 downwards.
TTTTACTACACATAATTGCCTGAGACATGTAGAAGGGAAGGTGGGGAGAAGTTATATGGTACAGTACCTTATAAACAGTGGTAAGTCTGGGAGATTTGAGGCATTCTGACAAAGGCTACATATTAATAATACAAAAGGGGAAAGTAGAGTAATATATTACTCTTAGAGTAATATATTACTCTACCAAGACATAACAGATATGATTAGGTAAAATGTTTCAGGTAAAAGCATGTGTACTTCAGTATTGGAGGTCAGAGTCTAATCTGTGATACACTGGAAATTACAGTAGGTTTATTTGGTTCACAGATTTACTAAGGTAGAATCAAGCAACAGTCAGGTACCTCCCTGTTTGAATATGTTTTGAAAGCAAAGTTTAATTTTTTTTAAAGCATGCAGTACTAAATCCTTTCCCAGTAAATTAGGTATAGAGCTAATTTTGTCAACATTATGACATTTCAGGCTTTCAAGATGTAATGAGGATTGAAAAAATGCAAAAATGATATGTAAAAGAAAAATACTGAGTTAAGGACTGCACAAAGTACACTTCTTTTCTGAAATATTTGTTAATGCATTTGTTGTTGTATATTTGTAGTATCTAGCATTGTTATAATTCCATGTTATAATGTCTTTTAAGGAAAGGTTGTGTTTGAACTGAACATTTAAATGAAAGAAACAGTTTTCTGACAAGTGAAACTGATGTCACATTATGCGACTTTTTACTAATTAGGGCATGTCAAACTTGCTGACTACAATTGCTGATCTTGATCACAGACCGTGTCAATTTAAACAATTAATAACTGCTGGTCATATCTTAATTTACTGACTGTGTTCTGATCTTCTAGTCGTTCTCACTCCTTTTCATGATAGCCATTTGCCTGCTGCCTGATGGAGCCTGTACGGTATGAAGGTTTAACAGCTGAAGTGAATTTGGCTGCAATCTCATCCCTTTTTTTGGCTTTTTTCCAATCCGTTGTGGTATCTAAAACATGAGACATCAGAAAGACAAACTTTTCTTCTGTTTGTGATGTCCAAAACACATGTATTCTGTTTTTTTTTTTTGTCTGTTGTTGCATTTTATACATTTTACTTCTGATATAGTTCAGGAGCAACACTTTTTAAATGAAAGCTACTGCATCTGCTTGAGCACGGAGTATACCTCGATATCCTATCTGGGACATCAGAAGTATGGGTTTAGTTATATAAGCTCCTTTTATGGTGACAGGGACGTATGAGCTCCAGAAAGATTTTTCTGGAGATGTTAGAGATGTGAACCCTTCCCCCAGGAAGAAAGACGGGGGCAGGAGAGGGAAAATCCTATGAGTCTCAGTGATAAAAGGACAATGTAAAGTTAGACAATGAGCTGACTAGAGAGACAGAGAGAGCTGACTAGAGAGAGAGAGAGCTGACTAGAGAGACAGAGAGAGCTGACTAGAGAGACAGAGAGAGCTGACTAGAAATCAGACCAGATGATCTGGTTAAAGAGAGAACTGACCAGAAAGAGCTGACCAGAGATATTGACCTGACCAGTGACTTTGTGTAACTATGAAGATTATGGAATTGACATACAAATATTGAATGTGTTACTGATCTTTGACTTCTTTCAGAACTATAGGAAGATCCAGTTGGTATTAGTAAGAAAAGCCATATCTCTATTTGCTTTGGATTATGGCCGTAGTAAAAATACATAATGATTAAAACTTAGTAACTCTACTTTCCTGCGTACAGTAATCCCTCCTCCATCGCGGGGGTTGCGTTCCAGAGCCACCCGCGAAATAGGAAAATCCGCGAAGTAGAAACCATATGTTTATATGGTTATTTTTAGAATGTCATGCTTGGGTCACAGATTTGCGCAGAAACAAAGGAGGTTGTAGAGAGACAGGAACGTTATTCAAACACTGCAAACAAACATTTGTCTCTTTTTCAAAAGTTTAAACTGTGCTCCATGACAAGACAGAGATGACAGTTCTGTCTCACAATTAAAAGAATGCAAACATATCTTCCTTTTCAAAGGAGTGCAAAGCAAGCAGTCAAAAAAAAAATCAATAGGGCTTTTTGGCTTTTAAGTATGCGAAGCACCGCCGGTACAAAGCTGTTGAAGGCGGCAGCTCACACCCCCTCTGTCAGGAGCAGGAAGAGAGAGAGAGAGAGAGATAGAGAGAGATAGAGAGAGACAGATAAAAAAAATCAATACGTGCCCTTTGAGCTTTTAAGTATGCGAAGCTCCGTGCAGCTTGTCCTTCAGGAAGCAGCTGCACACAGCCCCCCTGCTCACACCCCCCTACGTCAGCGCAAGAGAGAGAGAGAGAGAGAGAGAGAAAGTAAGCTGGATAGCTTCTCAGCCATCTGCCAATAGCGTCCCTTGTATGAAATCAACTGGGCAAACCAACTGAGGAAGCATGTACCAGAAATTAAAAGACCTATTGTCCGCAGAAACCCGCGAAGCAGCGAAAAATCCGCGATATATATTTAAATATGCTTACATATAAAATCCGCGATGGAGTGAAGCCGCGAAAGGCGAAGCGCGATATAGCGAGGGATCACTGTATATGTTTTGTTCTGCTGAGAGTTAGGAAAATTATTCCTTTTCTCAGCTAGTTCAATCAAGGGTGTGAGAAATAAGGTACAGTAACAGTCATACTTGGATGAAGTCTGAAGCTGGTGAACTATTGTCCTGGGTTTAAGTGTATTGCCACTGTGAACTGTATATCTCTATAGGATTATCTATATTACTAAACGACAGTTTAATTTATGCACGGACGGCGGACGCACCGAGGCGCATGCGCACAGCACTTCAGCACCCCAGAGTCAAACCCAGCGGCTTCCCAGAGTCAGTAGGTGGCGCCCAAACAACACAACCTGTAAACTAAACTTGCTCTAATCCACTGTGCCAGCAGTCAGTGTGCCATATGTGGATCACATAACGGTAATTCAGTATTAAAAGTAAGTTGAATTATGATTCCTAACAGTAAACGACGTCTACCTAACGACACAGCCACAGAACAGCAAAGACGAGACCGCATGGATAAAAACAATAAACGGAGGCTCCTACAACGCTCTTCAAAAACACCAGAAACAAAGAAGTCACGGCTCCACAATGAAAGAGCTCAACTAACAGAAATACAATAACGAGCCCGTATGGATAAACACAATGAACGAAGGCGCCCACAACGCGCTTCTGCAACAGCAGAGGCTAAGGAGTCACGGCTCCAAAAAGAAAGAACTCAACGATTAGTAATACAAAAATGAGCCCGTATGGCTACGACCTGTAAACTAAACCTGAGGTACAGCGTGCACGCCAGGTTGTACAGTATATATGCACATATGCCAGAGGCAACAGGCAAGTCGTACACACTACCACCGCTGCCAAAAGCGAGACTGCATGGATAAAAACAATAAACGAAGGTGCCTACAACGCGCTTCTGAAACACGCGTCATGACTAGCAGAATCGTACGTCAACGTCGCCACCATACTGTGAGTGGCACTGCTGTGGAGTGAAGTAATGAATAATGTGCTGCTTGGGATTGTACAAACCGCTGTACGCTCCAAACCAGATCCCGGGGGATTACATTTCATAGGTAAGGCTGAACAATTGTTTCGGTTATATTTGGCCGTTAGAAACTCCCGTTATATAATCTTTACTTTAGCTAAGCCAGGCTAAGCTTGCAAAGCTATGCATTTATGTGCTCAAGTGAGCCTTAGTTTAAATAGCACGTTTGCCACTCGCAATAAGGCTAACGTATCGTGTCTACTGGGAAACACAGTGAATGCGGTGTCTATCTATATATGTGTATGTATTTAAACCTGAGGTAGTGGTGACTACTGACAGTGCCAGCAGTCAGCTACTCCAAAGTACCTGCGGTCTGGGGATCAATTATGATTCCTAACAGCAAACGACTTCTACCTAACAACACACCCATAGAAAAACAAAAACGAGACTGCATGGATAAAAACAATGAATGAGGGCGCCTACAACGCGCTTCTGAAACACCAGAACCAAACGAGTCATGGATCCAAAAAGAAACAGCTTTACTACAAATATATTTATTTCATTAAATGAAAACCTTCCCAGGACGCTCCATGATATTACATCCCTTCAAAGATTGGAGGGAACAGAAAGTAATTGCCATTCTTGCATTTGTGATTCTTTAGAGAATCGGGGGTTTACTGGTAAATGTAAGAATAGAGAAACAGGAATTGTGACAAAGATGTAACGTTTAACTGTAGTCTACAGGATAAAGTGATTAAAAGGGACTTGTTTTATGGAAAGGTGTCCCCCAAATGTCTTTCCCACAATAATACTAGGGTGTTGTACCATGTTTGCCATTATGAATGTAGTGAAATGTCAAGCAAAATGACACCTTTTATTGGCTAACTAAAAAGATTACAATTTGCAAGCTTTCGAGGCAACTCAGGCCCCTTCTTCAGGCAAGATGTAATGACAGTGGCCTGGGACAGGGACTGGTTGAAAATCCTAGTGAAGATTCCGGCCAGTTGATCCGCACAGTCTTTTAGCACCCATCCAGCCACACCGTCGGGTCTTGCAGCCTTCCTCAGGTTCACCTTCCTCATCACTCGCCTCACCTCACACACTTCCACCGTAAGTATGTTGCTGTTGTGAACAGGTGGCTGTGATAGAGCTGCTGTTGGTGTCGCCTCAAAGCAGGCAAAGAAGATGTTCAGTTTCTGCCAGAGAAGTGTCTCCCTCAGCGGCCGAGGAGTTGCTGGATTTGTAGCCGGTGATGTGCTGGACACCCTGCCACACCTGCCTGGTGTTGTTGCTCATCAGATGGTCCTCTATCCTCCTTCTGTATGCTGCCTTGGCCTCTCAGATGCCTCTCTTCAGGTTCGCTCTGGCTACACTGTAAAGAGCCCCATTCCTAGACCTGAAAGCAGTATTCCTGGCTTTCAGCAGACTCTGGACCTCCCTCATCATCCAGGGCTTCCTGTTGGGATAAGTCCTTATGCGCCTGTCCCTGGTGACATATGTGCAGAACCTGATGTAATCCAGGACTGCCATAGTGTGGTTCTCCAAGTCTTGGTGATCGAAAACCTCCCAGTCGGTTCTCTGGAAGCAGTCGTGCAACTGTTGGAGGCCTCCTCGGGCCATATGATAACAGTCTTGGTCATAGTGGGAGTTTGTTTCCTGAGAGGAGTATATGCAGGGATCAGAAGCAGGAATGTGTGATCAGACTGGCCAAGGTTTGCTAGGGGTTTAGCCCTGTAGGCCTGTCTGATGTTTGTGTATAGCTTGTCCAGTGTTTTTACTCTCCTGGTTCCACATTTTATGTGTTGATGGAATTTGGGGAGAACTGCTTTCAGATCTGCATGATTAAAGTCCCCAGAAATGATGTGAACAGCCTCAGGATACTTGCTCTGTTTACTGCTGATGGTGTCATGCAAAAGCCCCAGAGCCAAGCTAGTATTAGCATCTGGTGCTGTGTACACAGCAGTTAGCAGTATGGCATTGAATTCACGGGGGAGGTATATGGGTCTGCATTTAATTATCTTAATCTCCATGTCTGGAGAGCAGTGTCTGGTGACTATGGTGGAATTCATGCACCAGCTATTCTTCACATAAATGCACAGCCCCCCTCCTCTTTTCTTACTGGAGCTGTCTGTCGTGTCTTGCCGGTGTGCTGTGTAGCCTGCTGTCTCGATAGCAGTGTCCGGTATGAGTGGATTCAGCCACGTCTCCGTGATCAGCAGGATGCAGCAGTCCCTGATGATCTTTTCTGTTGCAATCCACAGCTTCCACTCATCCAGTTTGTTCGCCAGAGACCTCACCTTTGAGGAGAAAATGCTTGGAAGCGGTGGTTTGTGTGGCTGCTTCCTTAGCCTCGCTAGCACGCTGCCTCGGCACCCCCTCTTTTGTTTACATTCTTTGCGCTGCTGCCAGCTCCTCGAAGCTGGGATTGTAATCCATGGAGAGCCCAGTGTTCATGCAATGTCGTCCGGAATGTTGTGGACGTGGAGAAACTCGGATGTCGAGCAACTCTTGCTCCGTAAGCCGCTTGATAAAATATCCTGCTGGTTATATGTGTATTTATCCAGGCAGGGTGGAAAAACCAAACTCTGGGTCTGAGAGCACACAGCCGCAGCTTCTAAGCGTGCCGCCATTGTAGTAAAGCATATGTATTTTGTATTTAAGATCAAATCAAATCAAATAGCCTTTTATTGTCAATTCACTATATGTACAGAACATACAGAAGAATTACTGTTTCTCTGTCATCTTCGTAGTACAATAAAATATAAAAAGTATATAAGTATAACATATAAGATAAATAAAATTTGAACTTGTAAAGTAAACCTAAGTACAATGTGCAATAATCAGTAGTGCAAAAGCCACTTACAGTAAAAAGTGAGAAGGTACATTATAGAGTAGCTTATGAGATGTACAAAAAGACAGACAGTTAGCAGCAGATGTAATATTGAGTCTTTTTATAATACCAGCTGAAGTGGGGTACTTGGTAGATAATGACTCTTGTCACGGTCCAGGGGCAGGGGGCAAGGTGAAGATAGTGGACAGAGTTCAACATCCTGACAGCTTGTTGGATGAAGCTGTTTGACAGTCTTGTGGAGCGGGCCCAGAGGCTCCGGTACCTTTTCCCTGAGGGGAGGAGGCTGAAGAGGGAATGTAAGGGGTGGGAAGAGTCCCCAGCAATGCTAATGGCTATTCGGGTGAGGCGGGCGTGAAAAATGTCCTTGAGGGAGGGCAGTGGGGCACCAATGATCATACTGGCAGCATCCAATATACGTTGCAGGGACTTCCTACAGGAGGCAGTGCAGCCTCCATACCATACAGGGATGCAGCTAGTGAGGATGCTCTCGATTGAGCCCCAGTAGAAAGAGCACATGATGGGGGGAGGAACTTGTGCTCTCTTCAGTTTGCGTAGGAAGTAGAGGTGGGTTTGAGCTTTCTTGGCTAGTGATGTGGTGTTATCTGACCAGGAGAGGTCCTCGGAGATGTACGTCCCCAGGAACTTGGTGCTACTCACCCTTTCCACAGCTACACCATCGATGGTCAGTGGGGGGTGCTTTGGATGACCTCTCCTGAAATCGACCACAATCTCTTTGGTTTTACCCACGTTCAGAAAGAGATTGTTGTCTTTACACCACTGGACCAACTGGCTCACCTTGTTTCTATAGTTGGCTTTGTCATTATTGGTGATGAGGCCAACCACGGTTGTATCGTCCGCAAACTTCACAATGAGATTGGAACTGTAGATTGGTACACAGTCATGGGTCTGCAGAGTAAAGAGCAACAGGCTGAGTACACACCCTTGTGGGGCCCCTGTGCTCAACGTGATGGTCTTAGAGGTGTTATTACTGACTCACACATTTTGTGGCCTCCCTGTAAGAAAGTCCAACACCCAGTTGCAGAGATATGTCTTGAGTCCCAAGTGGCTGAGTTTTTGTATTAGCTGTTGGGGAGTGATTGTGTTGAATGCTGAACTAAAATAAGAACAACATTTGCACACAGGAGTTTTTTGAGTCTAGGTGGGTTAGGGCTGGATGGAGAGCAGCAGAAATAGCATCCTCTATGGACCTGTTTGACCTGTATGCAAACTGAAACAGGTCATGGGAGGGGGAAGAATGGACTTAATGCTCTACATAACCAGCTGCTCAAAACATTTCATGTTGGTGGAAGTCAGTGTTATGGGCCGATAGTCATTATAGCTAGATGGGAGGGGCTTCTTAGGGACAAGAATTATGGTTGTGACTTTAAAACATGTAGGAACAACAGCTTGGTCCAGGGAGATGTTAAAGATGTCAGCAAGAACATCCTTGAGCTCCTCAGCACAATCCTTCAAAGTATGACCAGGTATGCTGTCTGGTCCGGCTACCTTCCATGGAGTGATTCTTGAAAGGGTTCACATATGGCCTGTTCACCTGGGGGGGAGGGGAGAATGGTTTTCTGTGCCAGTGTGAGAGCTCTTTTGTGTGTCTAACCGGCCAAAGAAGTCATTTAGGCAGTTGAGCAGTGTGATGTCGCTTTCACAAGTCTGTGGTGGAGGTTTGTAGTTAGTGAGGGTTTGGATGCCATGCCAGAGAGACTGTGCATCTCTGGTGTTGCTAAAGTGTCCAGATATTTTCTTGCTGTACTGCATTTTTGCTTCCCTGGTGCTACTGGACAGGGTGACTCTAGCTGTTGCTAGACTTGTAGTGTCACTCACCCCAAAGGCTGCATCACGGACCCTCAGAAGCCTGTGGACCTCTCTTGTCAGCCATGGCTTCTGATTAGCATGAACAGTGATATTTTTGTAATGGGTGACATCATCAGTACATTTTGCAATGTATGCTGTAACCACCTCAGTGTACTGCTCAATGTCTATGTGGTCATTGTAAGTGGCTGCTTGTTTGAAAATGTCCCAGTCTGTAGTGCTAAAACAGTCCCTCAGAGCACTGGAGGCACCCTCTGGGCCACACACGTATCTGCTTTTGTGTTGGTCTGATGGTTCTCACTCTGGGTCTATATGCAGGTCTCATCATGATGGTGATTTGATCAGAGAGATCTGAGTGGGGGAGGGGGGAGGCCTTGTAGGCTCCCTTGCAGGTTGTGTACACCAGGGGTCCCCAACCACCGGTCTGCGACCCACTACCGGGCCGCAGCCGTCTGACAGCCGGGCCGCGAGAGAACTGCCGGCAACGGAGACTCACTCAGACTTTTCAGAATGCTTGGTGGGCGGGGCTTTGTAGCGGCCCAGAGAGAGGAGAGAGACCGAGGTGAGAGAGTATTACAACAAAGTATTTATACGGTCCTGACAGTTTCCCCATATGACACGAGACTATAGAAATCTCGTTACTACGAAGTACATTCAGCAGATGCTTTCATTACAACGAGGTGACCTTGAAATGCTTGAATGAATCATCCACAGAGCAATTAGATCTGTGGCTGCAGCTCAGATGTACACATTTAGGCTACACAACGATCCCCAAACAGAAACATTGTAAAAAAAAATCTTTCTTTGAACTTTCCTCGTACTGTTTTTTTTTTTGATGTTTTTGTTTTCTGTGGTTTTCAGTGATACCTTTTGCTTAATGCTTGTCAACATCTGAAAAACATCCATTGGAATTTAACTCATTGTCACCCTCGTATAGAAACGGCAGACACGAAAAAAACGATAACAGTGTTAATGTTTGTGATGTGCAGTCTGTTGGAATGGCAAATGCAAAGCATATGTCTTTGTTATATGCAAAAAATGAAGAAAAATCTCGGGTTGCAAACGTATGCGAACTGCTTAATAATAATAGAAATGTTATGTAAATTGTGTATAAAACTGCCCCCCCATCCCCAACCCCCCACACCGATCGGTCCGTGGAAAAATTTGCATTTAATAAAGTGGTCCTTGCTGTCAAAAAGGATGGGGACCACTGGTGTACACCAAATCCAGTGAGTTATCTCCATTTGTAGGAAAGTCCACATGTTGGTGTAATTTGGGCAATAAAACTTTTAAATCTGCGTGGCTGAAGTCTCCTGCTGTGATGAGGAATCCATCTGGGTACGCTGTTTGTTGTTCAGTATTGGCCTGGTAGAGTTCATTAAGCACCTCGCTCCTATCGCTGGTGTTAGCGGTTGGAGGGATGTAAACGGCAACAAGCAGAATCGATGCATACTCCCTCTGTAAGTAGAAGGGTCGGCACTTAATAATAATAAACTCCGCCAGCGGAAAACAATGTGTATGCACAACGATAGTATTTCTGCACCAAGCGTTGCTAATGTAAACACACACTCCCCTGCAGTGAGTCTTACCTCCATCCATAAAGACTCGGTTGGCTCGATAGCATGTTAGCCCAACTGGCTGGATAGCAGAGTCCGGGATGTTGTCATTAAGCCAAGATTCCGTAAAAATAAAAACACAGCAGTTCCTCACGTCATGCTGCGCAGGTCTCAGAAGCTGAATGTGATCTATCTATATCTATACTAATTAATAAAAGGCAAAGCCCTCACTGACTCACTGACTGACTGACTGACTGACTGACTGACTGACTGACTGACTGACTCACTCACTCACTCATCACTAATTCTCCAACTTCCCGTGTAGGTGGAAGGCTGAAATTTGGCAGGCTCATTCCTTACAGCTTACTTACAAAAGTTAGGCAGGTTTCATTTCGAAATTCAACGCGTAATGGTCATAACTGGAACCTCTTTTTTGACAATATACTGTAATGGAGGGCAGCTCGATGGCCGTGGGAGGCGGAGTTGAGTGTCACGTCATCACGCCTCCCACGTAATCACGTGAAAAGACTGTGAACGCAGTAGGGAGAAATGAAGGAAGAGCCGCAAACAGCGAAGAACAAAAATTCATTAAACAATTGAGAAGGGAGCGAAACAATAAGAAGCGAGCGAGTGAAGCATACAAGCATCTTCATAAGGGAAACAAAGCACGGTGTAAAACGTAAGTTTAAATTAAGTTTATAGAAACGCTCCCGCTGCGGATTGCAATAACATATTCGCGAGATAAAAGAACGCAGTAGGGAGAAATGAAGGAAGAGAGGCAAACAGCGAAGAACAAAAAATTCATTAAACAATTGAGAAGGGAGCGAAACAATAAGAAGCGAGCGAGTGAAGCATACAAGCATGTTCATAAGGGAAACAAAGCACGGTGTAAAACGTAAGTTTAAATTAAGTTTATAGAAACGCTCCCGCTGCGGATTGCAATAACATATTCGCGAGATAAAAGTTTAATGAGAAGACACGAGGTATAAACGAACCACACGCCGTAGCGCAATGTTAGGGGCTTCACTTCTGGCGCTGACGTTCGAGATTCGATTCCTGAGAGGGGATGCAATGCGTGTGTACGCATGAAGAGCACAGAATGAGGGCGAAACACGTGTCGCGTACTCTTTGCATAATTTGAAAGTAAACGATTTCAACCATTCTATGATCTGCTTCTCGCAACTGAAAGACGGCACATGGCGGATGTTAGCCGACTTGCTGACCGCAACGTTAGGGGCTTCAACTCTGGTGCTGACGATAGAGATTCGATTCCCGAGAGGGGATGCAGTGAGTGTGTACGCCTGATGAGCCCAGAATTAGGGAGAAACACGTGTCGCATACTCTTTGCATTATTTGAAAGTAAACTATTAAAACCATTCTATGATCTGCTTCTGGGAACAGAAAGAGGGCACGTGGTGGACGTAAGGCGACTTGCTGACCAACCACAAGCGTAATCTGGCAGGTAACCACCCATACAATCAGATTGTGATTCAGAAAACGAATGCCATGAATGTAATTACCACGATCTACATACTGTCAAATAAACGAAACACACGCCGTAGCGCGACAGCTGTGAAAAGGGAGGTTCACAAAAAAACAGATCCTTAACAAATTGTTATTGGTATATTTTCGATCCGTTTAAAAAGGTTTTCTTTTCTTCTTAATAAAAAATTAAAAGCAGTACTTCGCCGCAACGAAGTGCGAGAATTTGGCTATATATATCTGCTTCTCGCAATTAAAAGAGGGCACGTGGCGGATGTTAGACGACTTGATGACCAAGCATAAGCGTTACCTGCCAGGTAACCACCCATACAATCAGATTGTGATTCAGACTAGGAATGCAATGAATGTAATTACCCTGATCTACATACAAGGCGAAAGTCTTGCAACATTCAAAGATGATGGTTTGAGATAAGTACACCATGGAACATAAAAGAGCTTATGAAGCCTTGAACCGAAAAAAGCAAGATCTCAGAGATCGTAAAAAAAAAATAGGAGGTAATGTCGTTTTACTCGCTGTAGATTTTAGTCAAACATTACCAGTTATTCAACGAGGGAGACCAGCAGATGAACTCAACGCGTGTTTAAAATCCATGCTTCTTCCACGGTCGGTTATATGTCGCGTGTTCTCGGGTAGGTACACCAAAAAATGTATACATTTAAGCATGTAATGGTCAAACAAAAAATGAAGTATACCCAAAGGCACTGCAGTAGTACTCAATGTAACTTTACTTCTTAAATGTTAATGTTTTACTGTTTAATAATTTATACGCTTCTTATATGTTGTTCAAATTCTTTTATCAAAATACCAGTGACAGCGCAATATACGATAACATGGAGTGAATACACCATACGCATCCGCCCACGGCCACCCTGGTGTGCGCAGATAGGAGTTGATTCTACAATAAAGTAAAATAAAGATAAAAAGAGTAATACAATCATCACCCATAAAGCGGATAGTAGACGTGACGTACTATATGTGTACCCGATTTCAAGTCAATAGGTGAAACGGTTAATACAATCATCACCCATAAAGCGGATAGTAGACGTGACGTACTATATGTGTACCCGATTTCAAGTCAATAGGTGAAACGGTTTGCGAGCTACAGGTGACTTAAAATCCTGGACAGACAAACGAATAGCCACGGTAGCAAATTATAGAAGAACATTTTACTGTTTAATAATTTATATTTATATGAAATGTGCTTCTTATATATTACTTCATATTCTCATATGATAATGATGTTAATGTTGTTTATATTGATTTCTATGTTATTGTAAGTGCATGTATGTGTGTATATGTATGTATGTATGTATATATATATATATATATATATATATAATATGTATATGTATATATATATATATATACAAAATGTATATGTATATATATATATACAATATGTATATGTATATATATATATATACAATATGTATATGTATATATATATATACAATATGTATATGTATATATATATATGTAATATGTATATGTATATATATATCTATACTAATTAATAAAAGGCAAAGCCCTCACTGACTCACTGACTGACTGACTCACTCATCACTAATTGTCCAACTTCCCGTGTAGGTGGAAGGCTAAAATTTGGCAGGCTGATTCCTTACAGCTTACTTACAAAAGTTAGGCAGGTTTAATTTCGAAATTCAACGCGTAATGGTCATAACTGGAACCTCATTTTTGACAATATACTGTAATGGATGGCAGCTTGATGGCCGTGGGAGGCGGAGTTGAGTGTCACGTCATCACGCCTCCCACGTAATCACGTGAAAAGACTGTGAACTGAGTAAGGAGAAATGAAGGAAGAGCCGCAAACAGTGAAGAACAACAAATTAATTTAACAATTGAGAAGGGAGCGAGTGAAGCATACAACCATCTTCATAAGGGAAACAAAGCACGGTGTAAAACGTAAGTTTAAATGAAGTTTTTTGAAACGCTCCCGTTGCGGATTGCAATAACATATTCGCGAGATAAAAGAACTCAGTAGGGAGAAATGAAGGAAGAGCCGCAAACAGCGAAGAACAAAAAATTCATTAAACAATTGAGAAGGGAGCGAAACAATAAGAAGCCAGCGAGTGAAGCATACAAGCATGTTCATAAGGGAAACAAAGCACGGTGTAAAACGTAAGTTTAAATTAAGTTTATAGAAACGCTCCCGCTGCGGATTGCAATAACATACTCGCGAGATAAAAGTTTAATGAGAAGACACGAGGTATAAACGAACCACACGCCGTAGCGCAACGTTAGGGGCAACACTTTCAACCATTCTATGATCTGCTTCTCGCAACTGAAAGACGGCACATGGCGGATGTTAGCCGACTTGCTGACCGCAACATTAGGGGCTTCAACTCTGGCGCTGACGATAGAGATTCGATTCCCGAGAGGGGATGAAGTGAGTGTGTATGCCTGATGAGCCCAGAATTAGGGAGAAACACGTGTCGCATACTCTTTGCATTATTTGAAAGTAAACTATTAAAACCATTCTATGATCAGCTTCTGGGAACAGAAAGAGGGCACGTGGCGGATGTAAGGCGACTTCCTGGCCAACCACAAGCGTTACCTGGCAGGTAACCACCCATACAGTCAGATTGTGATTCAGAAAACGAATGCCATGAATGCAATTACCACGATCTACATACTGTCAAATAAACGAAACACACGCCGTAGCGCGACAGCTGTGAAAAGCGAGGTTCAGAAAAAAACAGATCCTTAACAAATTGTTATTGGTATACTGTATTTTCGATCCGTTTAAAAAGGTTTTCTTTTCTTAACAAATTAAAAGCAGTACTTCGCCGCAACGAAGCGCGAGAATTTGGCTATATATATCTGCTTCTCACACTTAAAAGAGGGCACGTGGCGGATTTTAGATGACTTCATGACCAAACTGTTACCTGCCACGTAGGGTTACCACTTTTAATACAAAAAAATAAGGGACGCATACTGCAGCGGGTGCCACATCCCAGTGCCAACACTTTGCACACTGTACTTAAAAGACCCGCCCTCCTCACTGGACAGTTAAAAAGACCAATCAAACTAACGATGACGTCAAGTATTACCCAATCAAAACTACGAAAGGAGGCATCTTCATAAAATGCGTGTGGGATGATTTGCATGAGACGCTGCTTTAAAAAAAATGATAAAAAAAATACGGGATAAATCCCGTCCCGTATTGATTCAAAACGGGACGCGCAATTTCATTGTCAAATACGGGACGATTCCGTATTTTAAAGGACGGGTGGCAACCCTACAGTGCCAGGTAACCACCAATACAATCAGATTGTGATTCAGACTAGGAATGCAATGAATGTAATTACCCCGATCTACATACAAGGCGAAAGTCTTGCAACATTCAAAGATGATGGTTTGGGATAAGTACACCATAGAACATAAAAGAGCTTATGAAGCCTTGAACCAAAAAAAGCAAGATCTCAGAGATCGTAAAAAAAAATTGGAGGTAATGTCGTTTTACTTGCTGTAGATTTTAGTCAAACATTACCAGTTATTCCACAAGGGAGACCAGCACATGAACTCAACGCGTGTTTAAAATCCATGCTTCTCCCACGCTCGGTTATATGTCGCGTGTTCTCGGGTAGGTACACCAAAAAATGTATACATTTAAGCATGTAATGGGCAAACAAAAAATGAGGTATACCCGAAGGCACTGCAGTAGTACTTAATGTTACTTTACTTCTTAAATGTTAATGTTTTACTGTTTAATAATTTATACGCTTCTTATATGTTGTTCAAATTCTTTTATCAAAATACCAGTGACAGCGCAATGCACGATAACATGGAGTGAATACACCATACGTATCCGCCCACGGCCGCCCTGGTGTGCGCAGAGTTGATTCTACAATAAAATAAAATAAAGATAAAACCCCAGGATTGTTTCCTGCCTTGTGCCCTGTGTTGGCTGGGATTGGCTCCAGCAGACCCCCGTGACCCTGTGTTCAGATTCAGCAGGTTGGAAAATAGATGGATGGATGGATGGATTTTACTGTTTAATAATTTTTATTTATATGAAATGTGCTTCTTATATATTACTTCATATTCTCATATGATAATGATGTTAATGTTGTTTATATTGATTTCTATGTTATTGAAAGTGCATGTATGTGTGTATATGTATGTATATATATATATATATATATATATATATATATATATATATATATATTTATATATACAGTGGTGTGAAAAACTATTTGCCCCCTTCCTGATTTCTTATTCTTTTGCATGTTTGTCACACAAAATGTTTCTGATCATCAAACACATTTAACCATTAGTCAAATATAACACAAGTAAACACAAAATGCAGTTTGTAAATGGTGGTTTTTATTATTTAGGGAGAAAAAAAAATCCAAACCTACATGGCCCTGTGTGAAAAAGTAATTGCCCCCTGAACCTAATAACTGGTTGGGCCACCCTTAGCAGCAATAACTGCAATCAAGCGTTTGCGATAACTTGCAATGAGTCTTTTACAGCGCTCTGGAGGAATTTTGGCCCACTCATCTTTGCAAAATTGTTGTAATTCAGCTTTATTTGAGGGTTTTCTAGCATGAACCGCCTTTTTAAGGTCATGCCATAGCATCTCAATTGGATTCAGGTCAGGACTTTGACTAGGCCACTCCAAAGTCTTCATTTTGTTTTTCTTCAGCCATTCAGAGGTGGATTTGCTGGTGTGTTTTGGGTCATTGTCCTGTTGCAGCACCCAAGATCGCTTCAGCTTGAGTTGACGAACAGATGGCCGGACATTCTCCTTCAGGATTTTTTGGTAGACAGTAGAATTCATGGTTCCATCTATCACAGCAAGCCTTCCAGGTCCTGAAGCAGCAAAACAACCCCAGACCATCACACTACCACCACCATATTTTACTGTTGGTATGATGTTCTTTTTCTGAAATGCTGTGTTCCTTTTACGCCAGATGTAACGGGACATTTGCCTTCCAAAAAGTTCAACTTTTGACTCATCAGTCCACAAGGTATTTTCCCAAAAGTCTTGGCAATCATTGAGATGTTTCTTAGCAAAATTGAGACGAGCCCTAATGTTCTTTTTGCTTAACAGTGGTTTGCGTCTTGGAAATCTGCCAT